>NW_019417707.1:0-179299 GCF_000390285.2 Anoplophora glabripennis | reverse complement strand
CCTTAGCAAAGCGCATCCCAGGCTGCATAGCCGCACTACCCTACCCAACCATACCACACATAAACATGACACTACCCCCGGGGTTTACACAGACGAGCCGGCGAAGCAAGAAGAGCGCCAGAAGAAAGGGCCCTAGCCGGCGGGGCCCAGCCAGGACAAAAGGAGGTCCCACAAAGCGCCTACACCGGCCGCATTTGCGGTCGGGGTAGACGACGGATGGGGCCCACCTACGAAGGCTGTCCAGGCCTACACGAGATGAGGCAGGATAAAGAGGGATAATCCCCCTCGATCCCAAATCATTGAGGCCAATTTCTAGCCATAGAATAATGGCGCGGCGCGTGGCGCGCGCATGTGTGTCAATTTTAGGTACTAATGTCGTATCACTAGCGCCATTATCGGCTACAATGAGAAGTAAAAAAATCAGAACCTATTATAATTATAGAGTAATGCTTATTTCCTTTATTTTTAATGAAAACGTAAAATAGGAACATATTACGTCCACATTGTTACAAATTTCGATTTTACGTTTTACAGCCTTATTTCAGTTTTAAAATTTATTTCAATTTAGTTTTTTCTAATATATTCTAGTACAGGCTATAAAATTTATTGTCTCTAGTTGGAATCTCAACTGTATCAGGAAAACAGCTATCTGGACATATTCGCATCCGCAATAGCAATAGCTACCGTTAAATCAGGCAATTGGCAATAAAAATTCAACTCCCAAAGGCTGGAATTCTATTTTAACGAGCCATAAACATTAGAGGTAGATTTCATGGAATCAACTGTCATTCAATATTGTTAACAATGAAAACACAACGGAGTCAATTTAAAATCAAATAACAGCTGGGAAAACATACAATTTATAATACAATAACTTGTATACTCGTTCAATGGCCTTAATATACTTATTTCCCCTCAACCATTTCATGATGGTAAGACGCAGTCATTGCTCCAGATTCGAAATGAAACAAAATAGAGAAATTGTAATTTTGGTATTGGAGTACAGCAAGTAACGACAAAGAGTAAAAATCGAGGGATAAAGGACTCCCCTTGTGTACCTACGTCTATGCTGTAAAGCATTGAGTATTTTTATACACTTGTCTAGAAATTAACTTCCATAAATAAGCAGCATCTGCATCCGTAACAATCGAGTACGAGTTTCAAATGATTACATTGTTGTAATCCTGCGAATAAAAATGTTAACGTCTATCTAGTAATAGAACGTCCTCATTTGAGATGGTCCCCGAATTTAAAACGACTTGTTAATGGACCCCAACTAATTACCATGCCCCGTTATTATATTACTACTCCATTACGTTTAAAATTTTCTTCCGAAACTGTTACGGCACGTCATTTGTAGGCAAATGTTCATTTTTGTCACCTCGAGAAGAGAATGACAGTTATCGCTACATCTAAACACTCTGGTCTAAAAGGCAGTAAGGCTTTGCATACTAATACCTAAGAGCGTACTGAATTTGCATCCGAATTTACATATTCGCTTTGTACTTAAAAAAAAATCTCAGAAGCCTCGAATTTTGTTTTAAATTTACGCCGCCATTTAAATATGATTTACAACAACGTTGGAATTGCAAGAAGTGAGCAGTACAGAACTCGGGGAATGTGAATATTTCAAAATATTACACTTCAGCATGTTTTTCAGTCACTCAATATTAATACAATCTTTTATGTTATGGTATATATGATATATAATACAAATCAGTAAAGACTTACCTCATTAAAAAGAATTAAATATATTAACAACGAATTCACGAACACAAAATGCAATTAAACTTATAAAAACAAACCAACGCCGGTAAAAGAACAGCTTTGGAGATGTGCAAAAAATTGTTATCGGCAATTGTTTAAAATAACCATAGATTTAAGAAGATCAGATAGAAAACATACTGCTTCGTAAGCTGTCAAATATCTCGCCCCCACTATCTACTATTATATTTTTTGAACAACTCAGTTGTGCAGTTTCGTCTATTTTAAAATAATTATTATTATATTATTATTATTATTATACCAGGCATGTCGCCATACGCGGAAAAAGGCAGTTTGTGCGCAGATAAATAATTGTAGACTTTTTTACATCTATCTCTTCTACCCTCTATGACAATAGTAGAGCCACAAACCGATATGCTCGCTGGTGCTGGTAGCAAGATCGGAAACATCTTTACCGTCCTTGGGTTGGTAGAGCTAGAGAGTGGTGGTGTTACTCAATAACGCCGGGTCGTAAAATTTGGAGGCGCAGTCGTTTTAAAAAAACGAAGTCTGGGACCACGAATAGGGTTGTTGACTATAAAAACAAACCATATACAAATTGTTGTTGATACAAAGATTTTATATAAAAGAACCTGCCTGTATAGTTAAATTTTAAATATATGACAAATTAGTGGTAGAAATCATTTATGAATTTTTGTGTTACTTAAAAACTAGACTGACGTCATAAGGGGCAATTGAACAAGAAGCTAGTAGCGATCCTATTGCATAATTTTGAAGAAGAAGAAAATATATCAAAATTGTCCATCAAACCCTGTTACCCTGTTTCCTGTTTTTTAAACAAAAGTGACAGTAGTGACACTAGTGACAGCAGTCTATCAATTAAGAGTATTTGTGATAGTTATTATTAATTTCCTGATTGTAATGGATTCAACAAAATTTAAGTGGTGTTTTGTTCCACATTTCACATTCCACATAGCCATTATGCATTATCTCCATAAGACTCCCGAACTGCACTATAATTTTCCTTAAATAAATAGGTATTTATATTTATTATTTATATTATAAATAAACACAATAAAATCATTCATTAAATATGTTAATTCTTACCTGAATGCTTTTATAGCTCTGATTTCGCCAATATTAAAACGGTCGTCTCTTTTTAAAAATTCAATTCATGATCATAAAAATATCAATTTTCGGTAAAATTTGCGAAGTAGCTTTCACAAATTCTGTTTCACACATTCTGCTTTAATTCTAAGGGAAGGAATATATTAAATGATTATTACTAAATAATAATTTTACTTAATAAAGGAATTTGAAGATTAAGGAAAATAACTTGTAGACTTGAAAATATTTTATGCAACAATGTCACTGACAGACTGACACTACTGACAGTGTTGACAGAGCATCTTCTTCCTCCAATTTTTTCCTTTACGCAATCATATACACATAATTTCACTACAAGGTACCCATTATGACGTCACAGCCGTTTTGAAATATTATTAAAAAATCAGTTTTAAATAATTATTTTAAAACTGTTCCAACGCATTTCTCAATCTCTAATTGTGCATACACACTAATTAGTACGTGTAGAATTATATTATCTACTTTTTGAAATTTGGTCAACAACCCTATTCTACAATAAATAATCTGAACCAACATTAAAAAAAACTTTTGACTTATTTGCAATTTGACATTCAGTGCACTCTGACGTCAGCGAAATTCATTTTCACTTTTGCACTCAGTGAGCACTGACAATATGTTCATTCTCTACTACCAAATCAGATAATAAAGGATGGAAATAGTCTCAGTGCGCACCGAGTACAAAACTGGAAATAAATAGAAAACACTGCGAGGTTAGGTATTTCCATCCTACGAGTTTGATTTTAAAATAATAGATGTCACTTTATAAAGTCGATATTGGCGATCATTCAAAACTATAACTTACTTTTGAAACACTCAATGTTCACTTACCTCTTTTTCGTTAATGAAAATTGTATCTTTTTTCGGGCAGAAAAAGGGTGATACCGCATAAAATACAAATTAGAATTTTCAAATATTTTATTGTAACATGTAAAATAGTTTAAATACATATAAGCTTCTAAATAAATTAACAATAAATAACTAATATTGCTTACTAAAAAATGTATAGTTTTTACAAAGTGGTAACATAAATATTTACAATAATATTACACAAAGTGGACTAAAATAGAGGCACAATATTTATTAAGGTTTAATTTTTACATGTAACTACACTTCAATATTTACATGCCTGCCATTTAAATGAATATCTACCTACTGAATTTTTTTAACATTTTGAATAGGTATACAGATATTATTGCATTTTACATCGACTCTAAATTAATTTAGCTAAATATAATCTTTAATATCTGATGTACAACATAATACGACGATATGGCGTTTGTGATTGCAATTTTCATGAGTACAAAAATAATGAAGGTCATTCAACATTTCTATACCAACCGTCTGTACAAAACCCCAAAGCGGTAAAAATCCTGACGAAAAAATGGCACGATAATAAAATGAAAATCACTTGTAGAAATATTCTGTATAAATAATTAGATTTGTCCAGAGCTACAACTTACCTTTTTTAGCAACTAATATCGTTTACATTGTTTTTTGTTTTTTTTTTTGGAATGAATATAAATTAATCCAAATAAACATTAATACAGGGTGTGTCTTTAAGTGGGGGTCATATTTATACAGGAGGCTTCCTTTGACCTTGAGAAACACGCATCAATAGTTTATTTTTTCAAATTCCGTCGTAAAAACTTTAACGTTTTTTTTTATCGCTTCCAACAATGAAAAACATTCAAATTCACAGTTATATGTACCGTCTCCAAAAGCAGAACAACAACTGATGCCCTTCGCTTCGTCACCGTTTACCAGCACTATCTCCCTTCACATGCATTGGAGATTGCCTACAATTCACGCGTTTGTAATACATGATTACAGTGGTGGCGTACACATGTATTAAAGTGCATTTTAAAGAGCTAATTATAACTTGACGATTTATTTGATTAAAAAAAAAAAGAATTTCAGATTCGCATGTACTATTACCCTTAAAAAAGTGACCCCCACTTAAAAGTTGCACCCTGTATACGTACATCAGTTACGTAAGCATCAACAAATAATAGATATATAAAACTTTTGTGCAGGATAGAATTATATCTGACGAATAAAAATAGAGTATTTTTATAATAAAAAAAAATATCTCGACGTGACAAATACAACCTTTTCAAATTCTAGTGGTTCTAGATAAAAAGAAATTTTGCAGATTATTTGAGTTTGAATTATTGTTAACCCGATTGTTTTTATATTTTTTTTAAATGGTGAAATAAAAAATTGTTATATACAGGTGGTCCATTAAGAACCAGGACACAAAAATCTGGTAATTAGCGTTACAAAAAATTATAAAACATTTTTAAAAGTGATGAATTTTTTTAATACTTAAGAGGACTCTGTAGCAAATAGGCAACCAACAATACATTTTTATGGATTTTATTACACAGTTTGTCTAAATATGAATTAATGCACAAATAACAGACTTTCCCCGATTTTAACGCAGATTTTCCATATAATGGTATTAGCTTGAAACTCAAATTACTTTTTGTTGTAAAGAAACTTGTAATTTGCCGATTTTGAACAAGCGGCATCGTAAATTACATATTTCGTGACACCAAAAAGTTATTTGAGCTTCAAACTAAGTCCATTTTATAGAAAATCTGCGTAAAAATGGGGGAAAGTATGTTATTTGTGTATGAATTCATATTTAGACAAACTGTGTGGTAAAATTTAAAAAAATGTATTGCTGGTTGGCTATTTGCTATAGAGCCCTCTTAAGTATTTAAAATATTAAATTTGTGAAGTTCCAATTTAAAAACCTAAGAGGCTTTGGAAATATCTCAAGATGAATATTTTACCCACCAATTACTGACTACTAATTCTATTTAGTAGAGTTTGCTTCACAATTTTAGGCACGAACCTAAAATTTTAGAGGGGTGTCTTGGTTTTTAATAGACTGCATTGTATGCAAAGGGTGTCTTGATTTCTAGGTGTACTGGCTTTTAATATAATACATAAAAAACAAATGAAATCCAAAGATCGTAGACTCTAAAAATGTAAATATTTGAAAAATACAACTTCCATAGAATTGCAAATCCTAAGCCAACTACGCTTTTCTAGATGTCAATTTTCTGGTAATTCAACATACAAGTTTTCATGAAAAGATTCAATAAATAAAGTACGTAGAAAGAAGTAAAAAGAATCAGCAAAAATCAGGTCTGTCTCACCTACGACCCGGGTCAGATGGTAGATTCAGTATATAAAATATCAAAAAAGTAAGGTTAGTAAATACAGAATGTATCACCAAAAGACTTCAATTGTTTTTTACTTATTATATTAACTGTCTGTACACATATAAATTGAGACACCCTGTATATTTATCACAACAAACCTGTACGCTCATTTCCGCAACCACTAGTAAAAAAGAATATTGAACTTTTATTCTCATGGTACCTTTGTTAAAAAAAAAACATCTGTCGGCCGTAAAAACGGCCCCCTTGAGTGAATATTAAAGTAAAGCGATATCCCAGATGTTTCAAATTTAAAAGAGGTAATGCCAACACGAAAACCGAAAAACTTTCGAAGAGCTAATGATGACCGATTACTTGGATCGAATTTTAACAACTGAAGACTGCTGTCAGTATCAGCGACAATAACGACATTTCTATAAATCTATCCACTCCTAAAGTTAACGCCTAAACCCAAGGAAGACAAGACGGACCTCTGCACTGACTACCGTAAATAAAAGGCAGAGAATACCTTTTATGGCGTCACTTCGGCCTGGGAGGGGGCTGAGGCGGTTGCGATATCGAAATCTGCCTGGGCGGGATAGTCCTGCTCGGTATAGGCGGGGGGGTGATGTGGGGGGGGATCGTGGTAGACAATTGGGCTGGTATAGTTTTTATACCGGGCGGGGGGGCAGGGGGTGCAACTCCGGGCGGCAGGGCCGGAGGGGGATACTTAGGGGGCCCTCCCATGGGTGTTATCGACCCGGGGTCGGGACTTACGGGAGGCGGAATGACGCAAGGATTTGGACTCGGTGGAACGGGACGTTCCTGAGGTGATGTGGCTGGTTTGAGGCACGAAGCGCCGGGCAGTTGCGACAAAGCCGACTGTTTCCGCTTCTGGGTGTTTTTGTCTACGCCAGCGGCCACGTAGGAGAAGACGCAGAGCACGGAGTAGCAGATTTGGTCAGCCTGGAAGTAATAATAATAAATGATAATATTCGCTGTTGTGTACAGGGTATTACGAAACCGATAACCACACATTCTTTGATCGAAAATAATTGGACTTTCCTTATACCATTTTTCATTTAGAGGCTCTTTTTCAAGATAAAATTAAATTAAATTTAAAAAAAAATACTTTGTACCTACTGGCACAGAGCGACCTACTAATTTGTAGCACTAGGGAAAATAAACATTTTAACACTCAAAACATGTTTGTAGTTAAACATCGAAATAGCTAAATTGTTTATCACGATGAGAATAAGATATTGCATAAATCCCATTATTTTCGCCCAAAGAATCTGTGATTAATCCTTTTGTAACACCTGTGTAGTAGAAATTAATCAACAAAGAAATGCTACATTATAGCTCTAGTAGCAGTTTTTATATGATCTGGTCGTTTTAATTTAGGAGAAATACAAAGTAAAATATTTAAAATCGCTTAAATTTACTGATAACTAAATTTTCATCGAGAGAAACATTAATTTACTTCTCTTTTATTTATTTTTTATTTTTTTTTTGCAACGCAAATTCACTCAACGCTGAATTTTAATAATTTAAGTTATAAAAACAAGGATTCCATTTTTATAACCAAATATGAGGACTTTTAAAAACTACTAAGTAAAAATATCCATACATGGTATTCCCATAATAGTTAGCTGGAAGATATAATATACAGGGTGATGCAAAAAAGGGACATGAAACGAAATCTTTTGCTTTAATTTTAGTTGATTCCTAAATTGTTCACCCTATATATTAGTTTTAAAAATTTCTATGAATTAAGTAAGGTAAATAATAAACAAAAACTCTTACTTTACATACGTAATGTCATGCATTCGATTTGGAGTGCAACTCATTAATTTTCTGTGCCATGCAAATTGAAAAAATCCTGTGGAAATTATGTAACATCTGGCTAGCCTATAACATTTCACACAAAATACATGCAAAAGTAAAAACTAACAAATTATCAAAATGGGAAAGCATATTACGAAAAACAAATTTTTTTATAATTTAAAAAATTCTTTTTAGTAAATCTTCGAGATATTTTTTTTTTTTATATATATCACAACAATTTATTTTCTCTACTAAAAATTCTACTAAAATGCTTTAAACTACTAAATAGCCAGATGTGCAACTTACCATGGGCGATTTATACTTTCTCTGGATAACGTGCCTAGTTTTGGGATCTAAAATGATAAAATATATTTTAATCCTTAATTTTGTATCTGGAACGCTAAATGCTTTTGCGTTCAAAAATGGAAGTTATTTTGTCGAGCTTAGCAAGGCAAAATATCCATTCGAGAACGTAAAAGCTTTTCACATTCAAGAAAAAAACAAAACAATATTTTTTTTGAAAACTGTGTGAAAAACCGTGTTTGAATCAAGACGGTTTAGGCGCAGTGACTATCATGACTATCAACAACCTAATAAAGACTAAAAATTAGTTGTTTGAAAAAGTAGCGTCAGAATTATATGTATACTTAACATATATACATTTTCTAAGAGTGTTTAGTTCAAAATGAGCTCGGAAAGTGAAGACGGGCATTTACCAGAGGAAGTATTGGAAGCTGCACAAAGTGCTGTCTCACAATTAATCCCCAAAAAATCTTCGAGATAGTACAAGATTGCCTACAACGAATTCAAAAGGTGGTGTAGTTCGAAAAAAATTCAAAAAGCGGTAGTACGGGCATATTGCAAACATAAAATTAAACTTTCAACGTTAGGGTCAGTATATTCCACGTTAAAAAGTACACTGAATGCCAAAAAAAAATTTAAATATCAGAAAATTTCAAACACTAATACCATATTTGAAAATCAGTTGGATATCCTCGAAATAAGTTCAGAATTCTAACGAAAGAGAAAATTTGAGATTTTTACAAGAAGCACCTGATTATAGATTTCTGCTAGAAAAGGTAATATTACTGCCATTAAACAACATGGGGGATAGCGGCGTTCTAGTATCGGCACTTTCAATTTACACGTAGTGCAATATAAATAAATAAATTGTAATCGTTCTGTTTTGTATTGAAATGTTATATTACTGTTATATTATTACGTATATTGTTTAGTTAATAAAATCATAAGTTTCGAAAAAATGACAAATTATTTTGACATTTGTTGTATGTTTTAGAACGAAAAAGACTCACTTTGTCTACCGAAAATGTCGATTTTTGATGACAATTTTCGAAAAATAATTTGTTGATATTTTATATACAGCGCAATTAAAAGAAAAATCACAAATATTTTTAAAATATACTTACTGAACTCTTCGATAACAAAAATGTTTCCCTTCTGAGTAAAGCACTTCCTAATGTGAACGATCCTCACGAAAAACTAAAAACAATTTAAAGTTACAGAATTTTTTACAAAATTTTAAAAATTAACAAACAAAATCTCATATTTAACAATTTTTTAGACGAAAAGTCAAATATATTTCGATATTGCAAAATCTTAGCTTGAATTTTATTTTACGTCAATCGGAGTTTCTGAGAACCGAGGTATGCCAAATATGAGATTTCGGTAAAGGTAGGAAAGCCAAAAGCAATAGATTACATGCGCTATAGCACCATGCCAGAGCCCTAGGCAACTTTAGAGATGGTTTGACAATGTAAAGATGGACCTACACTGTTAAAAAACTGATAAACGTGTGTGTGGGGTGTCTCAGTGTGTCGGAAAAGTGTTACAAAAACTAGTGCAATAAATGTGTATCAGTTGCCATGCGGTCTTGACCCCGCAAAATAAGCAGCTACTTCAGCTACAGTTATATGCACAACACTAAACTTGGGGGACTCGAGTACGTAGCCGTGGCTCAAAACTTTGATATTTATTTTTTATTTATTATTCAGTTCTTTAGGAGAGGAAAGAGGTTAAAATGCGTCAACACAACAAAAAAAAAACACAACGTTTACATAACATTAATGTTACCACAAACGTTGCTCTCGATGACTAAGCTTTTATTTAAGACTGTAATTCGGCACAGTAATAAATAAAAGCGGTAAACAACGCTTTGCTTCGTATTTCACTGTGCGGCAGAATTCGGTTATCTTAAAAATTCGGAATCAACGCATTTTTGGGATGCATTAGCTGAAATCTACAGGAAAAGCTTCTAAACTAAACAAAGACTATTCACTAAAACTAACGATCAAGAATTAATTATAGACCAATTTTGTAGATACCTCAAAATCCTGCAAGCAGCAACGTTTCGACGTGGACATATAAAGAAAAAATAATAACAAACAATTAGTATAGTTCTGACAAAAAAGGACCATCTCAAAAGTTCCTATTAAGCAATTCACGAGGAGCTGCCTTGAGTCATTGACGCTGTACCGGCGCTGTGTCTTTCACCGGGTCAAGACAGCTCCTCCCTTCAGTTACGAATTTTATCTTAAAATGACAAACATGACCACTCAGTTTGAACATCGATATAACAGTTGTAAAAGTAGAAAAATATTGAAAAAAGAACATCCAACATTCAACAAAGTGTAATAAAAAATAATCAGTCCAGCTAATATATTTTGCACATCGAGCAGCATGCATTTAATAATGTAATATCGGGGTCATCCACTTTAGCATTCCAAAAGGCGTTAAATATAACCTTTAAAACAACTGTATCCATAAACAAACACCAAAGACGGGGAAGAAATATGACCACGATTTCTTAAAAACGTCTCTAACTCGTCAAAAAGTAATCGCGTTCCTTTATCGAGTAAAACAATATTACCCAATTACAGTTTGCAGTTTCTAAAACCTGATTTTCATTTAACAATTTTACACATTATTCAAAAAATTGGTCAAGTTATATTGGTACGCTTAATGCAGAAAATTTAGTTCTAATTTGTTGGTCAATTTTAGGGATTTTTAGTGATATTTTTTTATATTACATTAGTTACATTTTCTTTGTTCTTGCCATTATACAGGGTGTTTCAGAAAGACCTCCCGTAAATACAGGGGGTGATAGTACGACAAAAAATAATAATTTTTTATCCTATTAACTATATGTCTATCTCCTCTTGTTTTCGAGATACAAAAATGACAAAATAAAATTTTTTGGATAGAATTTTTATGAAAATTTCCAAACGGTGCAAAATATTTTGATGAAATTTGGTATTCCAGGGTTTTTAAGGATGCCAAATATGCTAGTCTAATTATTTTTTGGATATTTCATAGAGGGCGTTAATTATGCTACATTCCTATTACATTTTAAGTTCTAATTTTTTTAAGGTTAGGTTTTTTTTTACCATTCGGACTCCAATTTCTAATGTACAATTATATTTTCCAAAAATAATGTACTCTTGTTAGAACTTCCTAATGTGAATGTTTTTTGAGAAAAAACACTTAATAAAAGTCTTACAATATTACGATGTACAAAATAAGTGACTTTTCTCAAAGTAGGCTTATGTCAAAACTTACTGATGGATGTCTCATAAACAACGCATATATTCTCAGTAATATTTTAAACTCTAATTAACTTATATCAAAATTTTAGTGACATTAGTCATTAGTAACTACAGTCACTAACAATCACTAAAATTTTGATATAAAGTTAATTAGAGTTTAAAATATTATTGAGAATGTATGCGTTGTTTATGAGACATCCATCAATAAGTTTTGACATAGCCTACTTTGAGAAAAGTCACTTATTTTCTTAACCGTAATATTGTAAGAGTTCAATTAAAAGCCTTTTTTCTCGAAAACCGTCCACATTAGGAAGTTCTAATAAGGGTACATTACATTTAAAAAAATAAAATTGTACATTAGAAATTGGAGCCCGAATGATAAAAAACCTAACCTTAAAAAAAATTAGAACTTAAAACGTTATAGGAATGTAGCATAACTAGCGTCGTCTATGAAATATACAAAAAATAATTAGACCAGTGATTTGACATCCTTAAAAACCCCGGAATACCAAATTTCATCAAAATATTTCGCACCGTTTGAAAATTTTCGTAAAAATTCTATTTAAAAAATTTTATTTTGTCGCTCTATATCTCGAAAACAAGAGGAGATAGACATCTAGTTAAAAAGACAAAAAATTCTTATTTTTTGTCCTACTATCACCCCCTGTATTTACGGGAGGTATTTCTGAAACACCCTGTATTAGTTACACAATACCAAAAGTTGGCAGGTTTAAATTTAGCCAATAAATGGGCTAATTTATTGTAACGAGTAACATTATTGTAACAGTATCTCAAAAATTGCTAATTGTAACAACTTCTTGTAACCAATTTATTGAACAATTTTTGACTCAATAAATATTTTGCCTAAATAACATCATTTTTTTTAGGAGAAAAACATTTCAATCCAAAGACTAATTGGGCAACTCTAAAGTAGTAGTAAGTAATGCAACGTCTTATCAAATTTTGCCGAAATTAGTAACAAAAAAATTGTGGTTACGTGACAATTAATAAAAATGTATAAATTCTCTATTGTGATATGCGTCCAATTAATTTTTAGCCATGGAATCGCCCTGTGGTATGGAACAATGAATAAAAAGTGATGAGACTGAGGAACGAACGAAAAAAAAACATTAGTACAAACCAAATTACTACCTTAAGAGGACAAATATCCATGACACGAGCCTGTAGACTGTTTATATGACAAACCTACGTTCTATTCTGAAGAGAATATTGAAAAATAGTACGGAATGCAGAACAAGTATGGCAACCGAGCGAGTGGCGAGAGCAAATAGGAAAGTTTGAGTGGTCCTTGCAAAACAAATGCACAACAGCGCACCCAACGACATGGAACAATCATAAAATATATTTACATCGAAGATCAAAATACGTCGGAAACTTTGGGTAGGTGATATAGCTACTTTACTATTTTGATCTTCAACGTGTAGAAATTAATTATTGTTTATAGATTCATGAAACGGGTTTATCTACATTGGAAGAATTCGTATTAAAAAAAAAATAAAATGAACCCCAATTCCAAACAATTTACTTTTTGGTTCGCATCACTGTCTCCGTTATTAATTGAGAAACACAGTTAAATTAAAGTACGGTAGTTTTGAAATAATTTCATCCAATGTACATAAAAACTATAGATCCGCACTATACAAAAAAAATCTAAATCTATTAATAAACTGATGATCTGCTCGTTACTACAATATACCTTGCTGTTGGCGAAGAGCAGGCCCACTCCCTCCATGCAAACCTGCAACAGGCCTCCCTCGCCCGTGCTCATATCCTGAACGGGAAACTCGCCTCCCAGTTCGGGGGCGGTTCCGGCAACGCCGCCCCTTTCCATGGCATCCTTTATGCAGTAATAGAGCTGCTTGGACTGAAAAAAAAAACAGTTTCACGGTCACATAAATCCAAAAAAACTAAAAAAGAAATTTGTAGACGTACTTTCTTCGTGTAGTACTTATGCAACTGCGTCTGTTGCCCGTTCCGTCTCCAAAGGCACAGAACTTTATTTTTCGGGCTGTAGGTCATATTGACCAGCCTCTCGAACCACCACCTTTCCACGATTACACCCGACACAGACCTGAGCACCAATCCGTCGTCCCTTACTTCCATAAACCTAAAAAAATTTAAATGTACGCGCGAAACCGAAGTACGAATAAATAAAATTAAAGTTCTTCAATATTACTGTGTACGAACCTCAACTCTCCAGTGCAATCGACGCCCTGATGTACCGTAAAGCTCTGCCGATGCAAAAGACGAGACCCCAAAGGTTTCAAATCGATATCGTTACCATTCTACAAAATTATTAAATCGATTATCCCAAACTTGAATTTTTTCGCCGTTCACTTACCAACTGGTGGATCTGATCCAGCAACAAATTCACTTCTTGACTGTAAACCAAGCCGATGTGACTCTTCCCAAGTAGCCTCCTTATTTTCCTCTTAACTTCGTCCTTATTACAATTGAGCATGACCAAAATAGCCGTTAAATTATACAACTGCGTCGCTAACAGTTTATCCTCCTCGTGTTCTAGTCTTTTTCTCTCCGTGTCGCTCAGGCTCTTATACCGCTCCATCATTTCTCTCGGTCCCTGACGAAATATACCGAAAATATCAATGGAATTTACAAATCCAAATATCAACGTTTACCTGGTCCATTCCAATCATGTCTCTCTCCTGCGACACGGCGTC
This sequence comes from Anoplophora glabripennis, assembly GCF_000390285.2. Lineage (NCBI taxonomy): Eukaryota > Metazoa > Arthropoda > Insecta > Coleoptera > Cerambycidae > Anoplophora > Anoplophora glabripennis. Next base: position 165,166 of record NW_019417707.1, on the reverse strand, counting down.
TAAGAAGGCGTCTTCCCAAAACTGCATCTGATCCCAGAGCGTGGACCTTTCTTTGCCCAACATGCCTTCGAACAGATAAGTTCGGATGGCGTCGGGGCTCGGCGACGTCGCCGTGTTTATTATGTGGCCCCCGTGGTACCTGAACCCGGTGCTAAGCGACGATTTACTAGACCAGACGCTGGAGGTGCGTTGTTTCGGCAGCTTCGGGAACTGAAAGGAAGAGGGTTAAAATGTACGGAAGTGCTTAATCGAATTTTCACTACTGTTTCTAAAAACGAATGGTAAAATTTGTATTAATAGAGCGCTGCATTTGATTGTTTTTATGTGAAAGCAAGATTTTACTCGAAAATAGCATTACATGATATTTCTATTACAATAATTAAGTTTTAATTGTTTTTTTATGTAAATGGTATAAAGTGACATGTCAAACCGCCATTTTAAGGCAAACTGGAACATTGACAGCGGTACTTGGTCAATGTAGGAACTTTAACAGATATTAGAGATGTACCGTCCTGAGGACACTTTTCAATATTGAAAAGTTGTATGCGCATGCGCGGAATTATTTGTTGCATTCATAGTTCCCGCCAAAAATTTTTGAGGTTGGTACATGTAAAATTAAAGATATTTAGACATTTTCATGTAATTTTGTTGGTAATTGTTTAACTGAAACTGACATTTTAAAAATATATTATATAATATATTATTTTTGGCAAAGTTAATGATTAGTAAATAGTAATCAGTTGACTCTTAATTTAATATTTAATACACAAATAGTTTATAAATGAAGTATGACGCCAAAATCAACAGTTTGGTTATATTTTTCTGAATTAAGTAAAAATCATTATAAATGTAACTTCTGGTCAAAAATAATTTTTAAGAATTCCAGTAGGATGGAAAAACATTTAAATAAGTGTATTGGCTGTGCGGGGAAAATTAGAAACCAGTTTATAAAAAAGTCTAAAGATAGGTAATAAGTCAAATATATCGACACATATTAGAATAAAAGTAATGTTTTGCTTTGTGTATCCTCAAGCAGTGACGTGTGAAAACATGACGTCACTCATAGGTGCCTTATTAGATTCAAGGTCAAAAGCACATTTCCCGACATGTCCGAACATTTTATTGACATGTCCGGACATTTCATTGACATGTCCGGACATTTCATTGACATGTCCGTAACACACTTTTCCGAAAGGTGCTCATCTCAAATAAATATTATGATGAAATGCCATCTAGCACACTATAAACAAACTAATAATGACATTATTGTGATAAATTTAAAAGTTACTCGTTAAAATAAAATGTTCAACAATATTATTTAAAAAACAGTCCTTATTTCCGAAAATTAAATTAAATACCAATATAAAAAAAGCCACAATGTTATATACAAAATACAAACCCCAAACTGGCAAGATTCATATTGGCATTTGACATTCGGTCCGTAGAAATGGCCTTTAAGCGAAAACACAGAGTTAAATAAAAGAGACTTACCTGAAGCGTTTCTACTTCCGTATCGGAGACCGTGGACCGGAACGAAGCCTGGCCGCCGCCCCTGTTAAGGTTACAGGCTGGACCGGTAGTTATCGACCCTCCGGAAGGAGACACAGTGCCCCCCGAACCATGCATAGTGCCCTCAGCCTGTCACACAACACGGAATGTCAAGCACATTTAAGAATCGTTCCATTTCATGAAATATTTGAATCGACAACCAAAGCCCGATAGAGAAAATAGAATGGAATAATTCAAAGGAAACATGTACGGAAACGTGCATATATATATTGGAATTTCACTTACGTCAGAGTCGAACGATGTTAACTTGCTGAACAGCATGTTCTTCTTCTGTGTGAGCATGTCCTTGAACATGTCGGCCGTCGAGGGTTGGTCTTTGTCGGAATCGTCTCCGGTTAACCGAACTTCAGGCGGATCTTTAAATTAAAAAAATATGTACCTGATACTGCATTATTTGGTTACCAAAAATAATTGAAAAAGTTCATAAAAACAATGCACGTCACTGCTTCCAATTAGGTTAACACGTAATTTGAGGTTAGACTAGTCTGTCCAGCAGCGAGGTATGAAAATTACAATAAAAAGATTTTAAAAAATATAATTTTCGTGTCAGAATTTCAGAAACACACATTTTAAAATATTTACCTGCTTGAGATGACTTCCTTGACGATTCCCAATCAGAGGACTGGATTGAATATCTGGGACTTTGAGGTGATCTTGGACTTGAGCTCTAAAAAAATTAGAACATGTTCATAGCTCAATATAGTGTATGTGTAATAATTACATGAGTAAGATCGGCCCCGTATTCGCTTAAATCTTTAGTCCAGTAATGGGTATGCGCAATTTCGCACAACTGAAACGCGGAAGCCATGCCTCCTAATCCGTAATTACTGTAAGTTACTTCCAAACCATGCACAACGGCCTGTATCACTTTGAGCATCCCTTTCCAGATTGCTTTCGATACGCACTAAAAAAAAAATTCAACAATTAGTGAAGGAAATAGTTAAACTTTCAAATAAATCTACTTACGATGTCATCGATATGATCATCTGGAGCAATCCTCTTGTCTAAAGTTTTGTTTAACTTGCTGACGACAAAATTTCGGTACGACTCGTCCTCCATCAGTTTCTTTAACCTATTCATCTTCAACCAGCCCACGCCTTCCCCTTCCAAAACACTAGTGACGACCTATAAACGATCAGACATGAAATATTTCGGAAACAAACTCACACTGGACTTACGTCTTTCAAAAACGCTTGATTTTCGCTGTTGGTAGCGCTCTTATCCACGGACTGCTTGCGCTGTAAGTCGTCTTGCCTTCTCGGTACATGTTTTATCAAAGGGCTCTTTTCGGCCAAGCCCTTCGGACCTCTATTAAAAGGCCCGAACATGCCAGTTTTCAAGTTATCTTTTGGTTTCGGCTTCTGCTGCTGCTGCTGAGTGTGATGTTCCACGGCTTTCGTGGCCTCCTTTTTGGTACCGAATAGGTCAGAAAACATGCTGGTGGTGCTCGCGGCGAGACCGTTAATATCGGAACTTATATTCGAGAAGAAATCTCGGCTCGCTCCAGTCAGGACATTCGACGTTGCAACTATAGACGTGTTACTTGTAGATTCTCTCCTCGCGTCGCTTTGTTTCGTGAAAGAATCTCCCTGAGAAAAATTAAACGATCATTTATGATGCGAATCCTGTTGCATTTATAACATCACTTTCAAAATAAATTAACAGGAAACTCAGCTCCGATAACTTAGTTATACCATTTCTACATTTGAAAAAACAATCCTTCCAACACAGAAATAATTGGGCTGTTGACATTTGTGCAAAATAATGTTTACAAGTGTTTTGAAATTTTGCAATATTCATTCAATATGTGTTTTTTTCGTAAGACTATTTGAACAGACTGCTAGATAATTAATAGTTAGCTTATTTTATTACCCGCAATAATCCTTTCTTTGTAACCGCTTCCTTGGCACTTTTGGTTAAATCGCCCAGTGTCGACTTCCCCACGTAAGTCAAATCGTCTAGAGTGTTCTTGCTCATGGCGGTGGCGGTTTTACTAGCCTCTATGGCACTTTTGCTAGCCTCCTGGACACTCTTAGAAGCCTCCTCAGCTGCTTTTTTAGCTTGAGTCGTCAGCTAGAACAACATATAAATGAAGCTGTTGCATTAGGTACAGAAGTCGCGAAGAAGTCGTTCGAATCAAACTAACCTTGTCGAATGGAGCAAATATGTTACTTTCTTCTGCTTCTGTAAGTTTTTCTTTGGCTTGTATCTTTAACTGTAAATAATGTAAGAAGTTGTAAGTGTACATGTAAATTTATACGTGTGGGGCGTATTCTCAGTTTGCTGACAATATGGTTATACGGAAGGATGGTACAGCTTCGGATCTTCATTATTTTTAATTCAGACCATGACTTTTAAATTCCAAATTGAAGTTGTTGCGAGACGACGTCACCTACCCTGACCTAACCTAACTTAATCTAAACTTCCTAACCTTATATTACTTTCAACCACATTTCTTCTGAGAAAACAAATGTAAATTTTAATTGTGTTTATTTAGAGAAACTGATCTATAGAATATTGAAATTTTAAAAACAAATAGAATGCATACAAAATTATCAGCATCTGATTCTCTGCCATCTTTGTTAAAAAAAAAAATAGGTTAGACACAAATAGGTTAAGTTAGGTTATATTAGAAATAGTTTAGACAACTGATGTATAGTAATAGTGTTTACAGTTTCATAATTGTGTAAGAGGATCTGATTTCTTTGTACCTTATCCATTTGTGCGAGAATACCATCCTGACTACTTTGCCTTGTAGTCTCTCTCACGAGTTCCTTTGCTTGGGAGGTAAACTGTTCGAAAATAGAACTCTGCGAGCTTTGCCTCGTTACCCCGCTACCAGCAGACAGTGGTAGATTTGGACTACCGTTTCCGGAGGATCCAAAACTAGACGTTCTGGCTAGCACGTTCCCAACGCTCGGCTGTTTCTGCAAACATGGTGTTATAGGAGGTACCTGTAACATATTTTTTTAATCAAGGTAACGACACAATTTAGTTTTTGTCTCACCGGTGTAATGGACCTTCTCCCTTTCCGTGGCGTAATAGGCCTTTCCACTTCACTTGACGGGGAAGTTTGCCTTACGTTATTGGTACTAACCACAGTCTTCGGGGTAGTTGTAGAATTCGAGTCAGATTCGTTCTCGTAACTACCAGTTTCCTCCTTGTCTACCTTCACAGTACTGACCTGCTCCGTTTTTAACTTGTTCCCAAACTCTAACTCGGAATCTCGGTTGAAAGATGGCGAACTCAAATCCGAATCACTACTAGAAGACGAATGAGGCGAATCCGATCTAGCCACGGGCAATTCCCCGTCTGGGTAACATAATTCCGACGGAGGTTTGTATACGTTTGCGACGTCAACGCTGGACGAGAAAGACATGTTTTGTGCTGAGACTTTCCTTTGTTCGTGGTAAGAGATGTAACCCGGCGATAAGTCTGACGATACCATTTCCGATACAAAGTCGCTTAATGACGAGTAACTGGAGCTAGTACTTTCCGCCTCTTCAGAGTCCGAGCCACTTTCGTCCGTTGGCTGGCTTTCTGTGTTCTGTATGCTTCTTAAAGCACCTAATGTAAAATAGATTAAAATAATAAATGGATGGATCTACACGAACGATGTTCCCGTCATATTAAAGTGTTACTTACCATTTAAAGAGCTGCCGTCATCCCAAACGACGAATTTAATCGGTTCTAATGTGTGTATATACCACTTAGGTTTATCACCGATCAGAGCCGGGTCCAGCACCCCAGTGTGAACCCTTTGAAAAGCCACATTAGTGGGTGTCAGAGACCACTCTGCTAGAAACTCCACGGCTTGAGTTCTCGCGAACCTGTTGAGAAACTGAGAAGCTCGTGGTCGTGACCTCAGGAAACTATTAATTTGAAACGCTACGACGGGTCTTGGGTATAACCTTAATGTTCGAGTATGCTCGGAAAAGTTTGCTAGCAAGTTTTGCGAGTTAAAGAAACGGACCTGAAAATTTTACAGTTATTAAAAATTCTTAAAAGTAATTCACATAATTTACCATTGCTACACGTGTGGCTACATCTACAGAATCAACGTCATTCCCGTAAATGAACGGATTGAAACCTAGCGAGGGTGTCGAAGGCCGTGTTTGTGGCGAATATGCGGGCGGTGTTGGAGTTATGGACAATCTCTGTTGCACATTGGTGTTTACTGGAGACAGCGCAGGAGATACTTCCGTCTCAGACGACTTACTTTTTGTTATACTGAAGCAAAATTTACAATCAGTGAAAATTGTTACGAAAATTTGTCGTTACTGCCTTCAATGTTAAATTGAATGAAAAATGTTCACCTTAATGTGTTCGGAGAAGGTATGCTCTCTCTTCTGGAGGGCTGAAGCTGCTGGTTTAACGTACTGGGTGTTGATAGGGATCCTATGGCCTGTATAATAATTATTTATTTACGTATTGCTATAAAATACATGAACACAGTCATGCCTGATACACCTAAAAGATTTTGTAGCCATTGAAATATAGCATTCAAAATACGTTTTAATAAACAGCAAAGAAAAAAATTTTTTAAATATGTTCATAATTCTGATTCAATTAAAACCGCAATAGTTTATATTTTATTATACAGGGTGTCCCAAAACATTTATGATACAAATTGTTTTTTCATCAACATTTTCACGTAAAATAAATCTCAATCTCTTCCCAAATTTCTGCAATTGTGTAAATTAGGGCTTTCAAACTGAAATCTTTGTGATTATTTTTATTTAGGAAGCTTAAAATTAAAAGAATTTGATGAGAAACTAATATTTTTTAATCACAGAATGGTAGAAACTAAGATGAGTGTGATAATTTTTTTCTACATAAAAATGATCATTACTAATGTTCATAAAAGAACTTCTAATTACAACAGCATTCCACAAAGTATTATTTAATTTTTAATACCCGTTATATTACCCAAAAAAAAAGCAAATTTGCTTAGAGGTGGAGTGTTTACAATTTCCAATTTCTGTAATTGCAGTTAGCTACTTCAGTTGCTATGTCAAAGAATAGCACACAATATACACAAGCACCAGCATATTTTCATTTGAACTGGACAAAAGTTTCAAAGAGTGACCGCAAAAATCGCCCGTTTTTTCACAATTCGCAGAGAACTAAAGAAAATAGATAAAAATATGTTTTTGGTCTCAAATTACTCGTAAAAAATTAAGATGAGCATAGCTTTTAGTTTTTTGAAAATATTCAAAAATCACCCCTATTTAGGATCGCCTAGATTTAGGAAGAAATGGATATTACCAATAAATATAAAAACTATTAGCATGTGAATGATCCCCAAAAATAGAGAATATCAGAAATAATTGTAAAAATTAAAAAAAAATATATTAAGAAAATTCACATGCTAATAGTTTTTATATCAATTGGTAATATTCAAATTCTTCATTTTTGGCATTTTTTCAACCCCTGATTTTTTAAATTTTGAAAATAATAAAAGCTATGCTCATTTCAGTTTTTTACGACAAGTAATTTGCGACCAAAAACATATTTTTATGTTTTTTTTTAATTATCTGCGAATTGTGAAAATCACAGGTTTTTTGTGGTCACTCTTTATTCAGAGAGAAACTAAATTTTTCTTCGAGTTTGGCACCCTGTCAGCAAAGGACGTTTGGATCGAAGGTAAATTCAGTGAAATCATCTTCTTCCGACCTTAATAACAATCTGTTGAAGCTCCATACAGACATGAACTATCGGGACACCCTGTGTAACTCTCATTAGCTGAACTTCATTACGTGAATAAAATTTATTTCAAACATGAAAGCATCAACCTCCTTCCTTTGTGCGAAAAAAGCATCTTGTACTGATTTTCATCAAATTTTTCATAGTTTTTAAAATTTAACTACTTCCGTACATTTAAGACTATCCTTAACATACAAATTATATGCAAATCAAAGCAAACATGCAGTCACTTTATAGGCTCATTACACCGTTTAACACTGCAATTACAGCAGAACCTCAATTAATCGTGCACGGAATACCCACTAAGCGGATTATCAATGTGGCAGTTCGTTTTTTGGCCGTTTTGTCAAAAACTTATTTACGTCTGCCATATGTATGCGACAAACAATGATCGACACGTGATCTGGCAATCCAACTTCGTAAAGTGTAATTTGCCTATTCCAAACGCATAGCGGTTCTATCTGATACTAAACTATCTGTAAATAATGCTGTGCCATGTCAACGTGTGCAAAAATTTAAAAATATTTACTCCGGTGCCGACTTGATCCATTAGTTGCATAGCCTTATTTGCAAAAGCAGAAGAGAAAGAAGTTAAAAGAAGAAAACACACACAGAGATTTGAAATATATTCTGAAAATATCAATCGGAGACTCTTATTTATTTGGATTTAATGGATTGAAAGTACCCAAATAATTGAGAGTTCAAAGATTTTAAATACAGGTACTTGTAACATTTTTACCTGCTTCAAGTGATTTTTTAAAATCGTGCCTTCTGGTTCGGGTAGAGGGGGTATCTCGTAAGGAGATATGAGTTTGTTAGAGTCCAAATCGACCAGCCAAACATCATCCGGTAATCTAAAAATAAATTATATTTACCTTCCAATAAGTCAAAACACTAAATTTGGCATTACTTGAAATTTTTCTTATACATCAAGAAACTGGCCGGAAGACCGATCACAAATGGAGTTGGTGCGAGAAGAAGCTGAAAAACATTCAGTCAACATCACAACATAAAAACTTTAAGTAACCTTTACCCACCTGTTCAGCACAGCTCATGCACGTCGGCAGCAGGGGGATCACAGGAAACATGTACTCTAAGGGATAAATCATCGTAACGAAAGCCATCACAGACATAGACAACGCGTTGTAGTCTCTCGATTGGAACACTACTTTATTTTCTAAAAGGATTATGGTTAACACTTTCAAACACGTTTCCACACCTGGAAATGAAAAAAGTTGACCCGTTTACGAATTTTCCTTCGACGAAACTTACCTAACAATTCCAGAGGCAGGTGTAATGGAAAATCGGCAAGGCTAAATCTGGTATGATTGGGCAATGCGAACACTAACGGGTCATATACGCTTGGAGATAATATCTCTACTTCCACCCTAAAAATACAGCAAAGTTAATTTTGATCGACTGTATTTCATTAAAGCATATGTTACTTTGTTTTTCCTGGAATGGGCACAGGTGATGAAAGCAATTTTAAAATCCATGTTTCGATCTCTTTAACGTCGTGAAGAACGATTGAAGAGGTAGAATCCGTTGCGAGTCCAGATAGGACACTCCAAACGTTATCCCTATAACACCATACATGTACATGTGAAAGAATTGACCCAGTAATATGCTAAAATACATTAGAAAAAAATATCCAAATGTTTCGCCGTTCTTCGCTATAGTTCGTAATTACACATTTTTGTGAACATTTTATTTAAAAACAGTAACTACTACTTTACATGTATTGTGTAGAAACTGTTTAATGTGCAATACAGCGTTGATACCTTTTATAGTGTCCTAATATAAAAAAAAAAAAAAAATTCAAATATAATTTGTTGCTAATTTATAGTTTTATTTGTATAATTATTTCTTCTTTGTAGTTTTTTCTTTACTCTATAACTAGATTGTACCCTGTTGAGAAGTAAATAAATAAATACGTATTTACCTTGACAGCTGCTTAGACCCTCCGACCCTCCTAGGATTGGACGATTCATTGCAAGCATCGATCAGTTTCTTAAGAATAAAAAGGCATTCCCGGAACATGGTGAAGAATGGGTGGTGCGACAGTATACACAATGAAGTGAGCGAAAGGTTTCTTATTCTCTAAAAATGCAATAGTAATTAAACAAATAAACATTTGAACAAAATGAGAACTACCTGACGTCGGCGACTTGCCCTCGGTGAAGGAGAATGACTTCCCCCACTTTCAGAATCGTTTGCGGGGATGACCCCTAAACGGGGAAGATTGACGGCCGTCGATTCCGAGTCTCTTCTACTAGGGCAGTCTTTCTCTGAATCACTCGGACCAACGTTACTACTTCTGTAATCGCTGAAACGTCGTAGGTTTCTATACCATTCTGAATTATAATATTTATTGTAAATATGAATATTCACCTAGAAAAAGCCGAGTCGGAACTCTTCTCCATACTCTTCCTCCAGGAGTCTCTCCTCAGGTTCGTGTTTACTCGGCCCTTGGCAATCCCTATACCGGCAGAAGATTTTTCAATAGGTCGGTAAAAGTTGACGCAGATTCCGAACCGAGTTTTGCCCGAGTCTTTGTCAGTAAGAGTAAAAACAAAGGAGGATGCCTCGCGAAGGGCGGTCCTTCTAGGCCCGACAGAAGAGCAACCTTCGGGTTGACAGAAATAAACCATGTCCAGGGGAAGGGGGAAGTCTTTGTGGTCTTGGACTGGGTAACGACGAAGAAGTTCTGGGGCCTAAATTTATTCAATTAATGTACAATTATTTACGGATAAGCCGATTTTTATTGCAATGTTTTCAATAAATTCACCAACCTCTTTAAGAATTCATTAATTTCTTTGATTGTGTGAAACCGCTATGACTGATGTTCTAGATTTGCTTTATCAGTGATGTCAGTAGCGAAACAATAGATTTATATTCAAGCAAAACAATATCAGAACATAACAATCAAGTTAAAAGCACCCATCCATCACATACCTATTATTCTCCGCACTCACCTGAATATGTGGACTGGTATTCTGCCTAGAAGGGTTATTGCTGTGCCTCGCCCCGACTATAGTTAGGTAATCTATGAGCCGGGGACATAGAAATTGTCTCTCAGCATCTAGAGACATTGTTGCCTTAAATTGGGTCACCTGTCCCTCATAAAGTCTAAAGTGAAGTAGCACATACTGGAACGGCGGTAAGAAAAGACTGGATTACTCTGAAAACCAATATTAAAGTTTATGTTTCTCGGCATAAAGGGAAGTTAAAGTTTTATGGTTTAATCCGTTGCGAAGAGAGGATGCTTCTGAAGGTAATTGGAGTCTCTTTAGAGATGTGATTTATGAAATTCTCAAATTAAATTCTTGCTAAGTATAAGGTCTTAGAAATTCATGTGTAATAGCAACATAAAAATGTCAGAAATAGGAAATATGTGAAAGGAAGGACTTCAGTCTCAGTACAATATTTTTTTATATACCGAATAATCACACAAAAATTTTAGATTTGTTGGTCTTTGAAAATATGAGGAAATGTTAAATAATGAGTTATTCGTAATTTTTTTTATGAGGAATTCATTTATTAATAAAAGAATGAATTCTGAGCACTGTATTTTGAAAACAAAGTACTTCCCGACGTACTTATAGGAATTTTTTTGTTAGCTTGTGATGTAGAATCAGTTTGGTCAAGAATTTAATTTACACTCAATATATCTCACTAATTGTAGACGGATACACATTAAAAATCTCTTTAAAAATAAAGTACATTTTTCAAAAAAATTTTATTAATTATTCGAGACGCAACATATTAAAGAATTAAATAGATTATAAATACATTACTTATTTTACATATAAAATTTGTAATCGTCTACGACTTAGACCATTCAACCTTAAGAACACGATCACGGTAAGTAGTTCCGTTGAGTTCAGAAATAGCTTTATCTGCGTCACTTCTAAATTTAAAATTTACGTAAGCAAAACCTCTGACACGACCAGTCTCCTTATCCTTCGCCAAATGAAGTTTCTTCCTTGGTCCAAATGGTTCGACAAGCTTTGCTAAGTCAGATTCAGTCGTGGAGTAATGTATATTACTGATGTAAATATTTGAGTAGCTAGTGCCATCCCGCCATGCCCTATTGGCACCATCGTCTTTAGGTTTTGTGTTAGGAGGAACGTCTTTCTCTTTGGAAACTTTTGGAATTAGATGATCTGAACCTAATGAAAACGTTAAAATTAAAGCAATTTTAGATTATAAAAAAAAAGAAATAAGAACTGGCCAAAATTGAATATATAACATAAATCAATAAAAACTTGCTTACCAGTACCAACAAGCAAAAACCTTCTCCTACGTAAGAGATTTTCTCTTGCCGATATAACATTTTTTAATGGACATTCAAAACTGTGGTGACGTCCCCTACATATACCACAATAATGCAACTCCCCATATTCTTCATTCTCTGGAAATATGCGATATTTTAGATTTGGACCAATTAGTTCAACTTCAAATTGGTTTGTGCCAGAAACATAACCATTTAAACTCTGTATCACTTTTGCGGCATCATAGCTGTGCTCGAAAACTATGTATCCATAAAATATTTTATTACTATCATCTCTTTTCAAATATATATTCTTTATATCTCCGTAAAGCTGGCACCTTAATAGAATAAAATTTTTCAAAGTTTCATTAGTAAAAGTTTCATCCAGATTTACAATTCGCACCACACAACTCTCTTCAGACATTTTCTAAAAAATGTAAATTGCTTCAACTGACGCCTGAATTAGAAGTAATTAATTTCATATAAAATAATTCATTCGAGTTAAACCATTTAAAAAATGGTGTAAAAAGAGAAACATACTTACCTAGTCTAAAAAAAGAAACGTATTAAAACTAATCTTATTTTACAACCACAACAGCTGTATGTCTAAAAAAATAGACCAATAGATAAAAACTACGTTCTTTGTATAAATTATCTTATCTATGAAACTACGTAGCCAAACTATGCACTTGTTTGTTCCTTATTACAGGTTATGGTTCTACTCTACAATCTACAATCTTATGACTGGGTAAAAGCCAGAGATATAGATATATATCTGGTAAAATCCAGGAAGCTGACAATCAGTACTGCCACTCCTATTTCGTTTACACAGAAATTTGAAACGTCTAATATTTCTCCATTTAATAAATATCAGACAGAGACAGAGAACCAAAAAAGTCAGTCATATCTCTATCTCTATAACTGTAACACTGAAAAAAGTGTTATTGTTCCAGACGATTTTTTTTTAAATTTCTATTGGTTCCGGTAAGTTTCAAATTAATACCAACTACAAAATAAGAAAATAATTTTTCAAATAAGTTAATCAGTAAAATCCTTCTCAAATAAAATTTACTAGGCGATCGAGACGACTATTTTGTCTGTGCTACTACTTTGTGTAGGCAGTAAAACAGAATGACGAAAACCCTCGACTCGATGAAACTGGCAGTTGGGTGGAATAATAGGTGGAATCGATAAAATTAATGACTACTTGTACGTAGTTGAGTTCCTTTCATTAAACATTAAGCCCACACTGATAAAAGTTATAACTGATAATGATCTACTCTGGTTTTGTTGCGGGTAACACAAAATCAGAGTAAATGATTATCAGTTAATATAAATACTGTACAAACAATAAGCCTGTAGGTAGATTCTTCGAAGAAAAAAAAACAGTTTTTAAACTCGACATTACAAAATGAGTTAAGATGAAATTCGCTATTGTAAAGAAAGGAATACGAAAATATTCGCGGCAATTAACTTATTAAAATTAAATCTTAAAATTAAAAGCCAACGTCGAACATATTAAAATCATTTTTTACGCAAAATTTACGTCAAGTTTTGAAATATTCATGTTTAAATATGAAAAATCTATAGAAATTTGAGAAAAAATCGAAATTGTAAATCTCATCAGCAAACAATTTAATAGAAGTAAGAAACCTGCATTCAGAAAAACTCATCAAAAGTGGTCATCGCCATGGGAGGTGCCTATATAAGTACGGTTCCTTAATTTTATTTGTAAAACGGAAGTCTACGCGGTACTGATAAGCAAATGCTTATCTCTTATTAAGCGGGTTATTAACATAATGTGTATGTTGATATACAGTTTTGATATAATAACAATAATATAATAAAACAAAATATTTTTAGGCGGTACTACTATCAAATATGTATCTGTAATAGAGAAATAGAGAATTAGAGAAATAAATAAATATACGAGAAACAAAAATGTTTCAACATTTGTCATAATTTTACAAAATTAGACTCATTATGTTTTCAGAATTAGCTAACAGTAAAAACAATAACGATTTTCAAAAGATGAAACATTTTATTTGGGTAAATTTTTTTAATTATAGGTCTACTGATGAATATAATTATATTAGACAAAAGCTCAAAATTCGTTTCTTTCTTTCCTTTTGCAGCGGAATTTGAATCTCATTAATTGATTAAAATGAGACGACGAAGTTTACAATTTGAAAGAACAATAATTTTTTCCAATGTACTACTTATAATAATGAGGGCTTTCGTTTTGGCAAAAATAGTACCTATTAGCAACTAATATCAGTTCAGAGTAACTCTAAAATTGCTATTGGCTGCTGATAGCTACTATTTTTGCCAAATCGAAAGGCCCTAATGTGTCAGTTTCATTGTTTCCCAATTTTTACTCACCCTATGTATGTTTTAATATCGCTATTAGCAATCGATTTACTCTAATAAATATATTTGATATGTCACTAAATAGCAAAAATCGTTACTTGGTTAAAAACGTACAACCGAGGTCACTAAATTCCACAACACCCCTATTGGAAATGGAAAATAGCACAACGTACCTACACCTATGGGTGCACAGAAAACGTGGATCAATAACATACGAAACTGAGTTGTTGCGTACGTATTTGTGCTATATTGTCTAAAATCGGAAGCAAGCTTTTAGATATTTAAGGAAAATGTCCGATTTCGAAGCATTTTGCGATACTTAATTACCTACTGCAGAAAAATTTATTACAATTAACATTTTATTATCAAATTTTCGGGAAGATTATATTTCTTCCTTTTTGAATTTCTGTATATCGATTTTAATATAATATTGCATGGTATCAAAAATAATGAAGTTTTGACATACTCACCCGTATGTGAACTTGGATAATACTGATTTTCCATATCACTTTCCTGCATTTCCACGCCCGTTTACATGATTTTCACAGGACTCGGCGAGTGAACCGTATTCCAACGGGATTGCGCATGTACATTTAAAGCTGCGTATTAGAGCTCCGACTGGCCGTTTCGAGATCTAAATTAAACGATTTTTTTCACAGCCAGTGTATACTTACAGTCCCAAAGGATTTATCACCCCTTCAAAAGCTCTACTTTATCACATATAACAGATAACTCCTTACCAGCAAATTAACAAATTACAGTGTATTAAATAATATTAACACATTATTATAATATTATAATAGTGTATTAATTTTATTTAATAGACTAATTTTTAAAGATTTTTTAAAAATGAAAACTTGGCAATTGTTCGAAATGACTAACCTAAAATCGAACCGGTTCCTTCGAACGTTTCAAGGCAGAATCAACCGGTTCCATTTGTGACATCATAAATTGAACAGGAAAATATAACTTTTAAAACAGTTTGACAAGGTTCGCCTAGAAAAAATGCCTTTTCTTAAAAAAAAGTTTAAATTGGTGTGTATAATGTGTTGCATAACTCGTAGCATATTTTACATTTTGACATTTGACATTTATTTTGACTTCATATTTTGACTTTGACAGATATGTTGTTCGAAGAAATTTATTTATTCTCTATTTCAAAATGAACAATTTGAATATTTCATATACAAATTGTTGTCGCACTTGTTTGAGACTGGAACCGGGTGGTACTTCTTTAAATACTTTAGACATCGATAATATAAAAATATGTGATAAATTGTTAGCCTGCGTTTCTGATATAGTAAGCTTTAGAAACTTTTCCTAATTTTTTTTTATCTAACAAGTCTAAGGATTTTTTACTACTTGTCAAAACTTATTTTGTAGGTATGGTTTAGGGATGGATTATCGAATATTCTTTGTTCAAATTGCTTATGTACCTTAAGAATAGCATATGACTTTCGAATATTATGTTTACAGTCTGAAAACAGTATTCAAGAGTATTTTAACGGAGACAAATCTATTAACTATCAAACACTAAATAATTACGTATCTGATGCAAATCACTTGGAGACCTTGCAAACCATCGAAAAGTGTGTCAACCAACATCAAAATACAGACTGCATTAATTTGAAACAATTTCTGGATGAAAAAGAATTGCTGAAATCTGCAAATCAAGACAATACAAACAATTTGAATAATGCTCCCGGCACAATATTAACTGCGGGAAACAACAAAGGCGTTGATAAGGTTAATTGATACAAGTTTACAGTTTTTATTTTGATAAGCCACTGTTTCAGACTCAACAAAAAAATGTTAGTACAAGGTCGATTAAAATTCAAACTCAACCTTTACCGCAATATCCGTCGCTCACTCCGGCAGCTGCCCGTTTGGAATCCCAACAGAATAAAACCACTATTGTTAAAGAAGACCCATACAAATTTTCTTGTGAACAGTGTGGGAAGAGATACTCAAAAAATTCCAATTTAAAAATTCATATGAGAACGCATACTGGAGAGAAGCCTTTCGAGTGTAAATATTGCGAGAAAAGGTATGTATATGACATGTAAGTGACTTTTAATTAGTGATAGTGTGGCAAACGACTATTCTGCGGACTAAAGCCCCATAAAAAATATTTTGTCTAGTGTGACACTAGTTATGCTTTCATGATACCTACTGATTAGTAGGTTGCTCTCTGCCAGAATGTACAAAGCAATGCTTTGTGCCAGTGGCATTGAGTAGCAGTGTATGATAATTTCAAAAATTGTAAATAAATATTCACCAAAATTTTAATAATTCGTGCTCGTCTTAATACCAAATAACAATTAGAAACAAGGAAATTTGAAAACTTCTTCGATATTTCTACTTTCTTCTAGGTTTTACCACTCGTCTCATTTAAGAGAACACATTCGACGACACACCGGCGAGAAACCGTACCAGTGTTCTATGTGTTTAAAAAGATTTACGATTACTGCCGAGCTAACAGTTCATATGAGGATACACACGGGAGAAAAACCTTATGCTTGTGAACAATGCGACAAGCGTTATATCAAGGCCAGCGACTTGCAAGTTCACATGCGCTCTCATACCGGTAAGAATATGTTCAGTTTACGTATTCCAATTAAGTAAACCATAAACTATTGCTCCAACGGTCAACACTGTCAGATCTCAGAACACGTACCACAAAAAGAGGTCGTTTATTAAATGAATAGTAATATATCTGTTTATCTATCTATCTCTATATACTCTACTCTATCAATAAAATTTTTGATAAAGGTGTAGATTTAGACACTTAATTTTTTATATAAACTCCAATTTTGATCTGACAAACCTAACATTTATTTGATAAGATAGGTTTTCCAAGGAATCTCACGATTAAAATGTATGTCTTTTCATAACAAAAATGGCAGCTTAAGTGAGGTTAGGTTAATCCCTAATTTCAGTTGTACAGTTTTGGGATTCTTGAAAGTTAGTACAAAAAAGTACTGTATTCCGAAGCTGTATTATTTTTTAAAAATGTATACATTAATTTGCAGATCCAGAATCTGCCATTAAAATTTTGTCAACCATATATTAGTTACACTCCTATATCGAAACTTGTAGATTTTAAAAGTTCTTTAAGAATAAATTTGGTTTTGAAACTTAAATTTTATTAACTATTCGAGAAAATATTACAAAAAAAAAACTAAGTACATTATACATACTTATCGTTATACAAAATTTGTCTTGGTCTATGACCTCGACCATTCAACTTTAAGGATACGATTATGAACATTAATTCCATTGAGCTGAGAAATAGCTTCAGCTGCGTCACATTTAAATTTAAAATGTACAAAAGCAAAACTTCTGACACCAGTCCCCTTATCCTTTACTAACCGAAGCGACTTCCTTGGTCCAAATGGCTGGACAAGCTTTGCTAAGTCAGATTCAGTCGTGGAGTAATGTAGTCCACTGATGCATACACATGCATAGCTCCTGCCAGATTGCCTTACTTTATTTGCACCATAGACTTTAGGTTCTGCATTAGAAGGAATGTATTCGGAAACTTTTTCTAATCGACGATTACCTGTTCAAAACAATTTTTGATAAAAAAAACAAACAGAACTGACTAAAATTGAATAACGTACAAATTAAATTAAGACGACTGCTCATATATTTTTTCTTATCAGCACCAACAACCGACGTCCTTCTACGTAAAAGGTTTTTTCTTGCTGATATAGCACTTTTTAAAGGATATTCAATTCTGTGAGAATTTCTTATCCAAATATCACTTTCTTTGGTCTCTGGAAATATGTTATATTTTAGATTTGGACCAATTAATTCAACTTCGAATTGATTTGTGCCATAAACATAACCATTTAAACCCTGTACCACTTTTACAGCATCATAGCTATGCTCGAATACTATGTATCCATAAAATAATTGATTAATATCATCTCTTTTCAAGTATAGATTTTGTATGTCTCCATTAGGCTGGCACCTTGTTAGAATAAAAGTTTTCAAAGTTTCGTTTGTAAAAGTTTCATCGAGATTTACAATGCGCACCACACGACTCTCTTCCGACATTTTCTAAATAAAAAATGATTATTTCAGTCGACGCTTCAATTAAAATTCGTTATTTCTATTCAAAATAATTAAAGTTAATACTTAATAAATATTTATCTAAGCTCTAAGCAAGAAACGTCGCAAATCACATCACATAGTAAGCAAACAAAATGGAGATAAAAAAAGAATATGTTGCGCTAAACTATGCCCTTGACGTTTATTTTAGGTTATCGCTGGGTAAAAACCCAGGAAACTAGCAATCAGTAGTACCACTCTTTGCTTTCACATAAATTTCAAACACGTGTAACATTTACGAATTTAATAAATGTCAATCTCAGAGATTACAAAAAATCGGTCATATCTTGATAATTAATTGTAGCTGTACAAAAAATATTATTCCAAAATTTCAATTTGCACCAAAGCATATAAGGAAATAGTAACCAGATGATTTTTTAAATTTCAGTTTATTATAAGGTTTTTTATTTATAACTTAAAAATATGTAAACAAAAATTTTTGATATTTGTCAGTCTTGTAGTGAGTGTGCTGCCGCAGGTGAAGACTCATTGAACTATGGAACAAATATACAGGGTGTGTCATGGTGACGGCCCATTAGAATTATTTCAGAGACTACTTCGATTTGAATTTTGAAAATTTGGGTTACCGGGTTTTCGGGTATGCCCTTCTCAACTAAAATAATGGCGTCCACGTACCGCTTCCGGTTATACCGGAAGTCGCCATCTTGGTTGCTTATTTTAAATGGAATTATTGCAATTTTGGATTGTACGTGTCATTTTAGGTGGACTTTTATGAAGTTTCCCTATTCCTAAAATTAACTGTTGTGACTGCTCATTGTTTTCGAGATATTTAATTGTTTTTCAAAAAAATTGAGAGAAACAGTGACTAAATTCAAACCATGTGTATTTTATAGTAAGAAAGATAAAGCAACAATATTTATAGGGGGGATAGCTAGACCCCTAAGCTTCCCAGCCATACTTTCAAAGTGGCTTAATTGCATACAGGGCGCTAGAAATTTAATGCCGAGTTTAGTTAACTTCAAACCTTCATAAGTCGGTTTTTTTAATTTTTAACACCCTATATGTTTTTCTATATTCTGATACACAATTTTATTCTCTTTCGAACGGTATCAGGGTTCCCTATACCGATCTCTTCTAGTTTTTAAGTTATCTACTTTTTTTGTGTAATCACCTAAAATCATGTAATTTTTTGCGAGGATAGCTGTGGAATTTGTAGCAAAACTTCAAAACAAACAACTAAACAGCTGTTGATCGATTTGATTGTGACATTAAGGTGGAGCCCCGTCTAATTAATACAAACACTTCCTTAGTTGGTCTAAAGGTATATCATCTAGAAAATCTGCCACAACCGTTTGCAAAATATTGAAATATCTGTCAGCATTTAAATTTTCTTCGTAGATATGGTAAAAAATTTGGTTATCTTTAATTAGACAAAAAACATTTACGCTAAATTTATTTTGAAAGTTTCTTTCCCGGATAACATGAGAATTTTCAGATGACCACACATGATGTCTATTAAAAATACCTTCTCAAAAATTTTAACTTGTCTGTCCATATAATGTGTTGCAAAAATTGTGGATCTTCTTGGTGTCGCACTAACATTGTTTCACAAAATTATACATATTGCACAGCATCACCCGGATGAAGAGCAGAAAGTAGATTAAATTTGTATGGATGCATGTCATTAGTTCTTGGCATCCAGTGAATGGACGCTCGTGAAATGCCTATATTATACCCTGCGGCGCGAGTTGAGGATTCTCGATGAACATTAAAATAGGCTAGCACCTTTATTACATTATCTTCATTTGAAGTTATTGATTTTGGTAAAATTCTTTCTGCACAAATTTGACCATACTTAGTTGATTTGCTAAAATTCTTCTTAACTTTTTTGTACTCATTGGTGGCAAATTTGGATATGTCTCATTAAAAACTGTACATGTTCTGCTTATAATCCCATTGCAACGTCCGTGAATGAATAATATATTTAAAATATCAGCATTTGAATATGTATTGTTTTCCATTTCATATAAACACTAAATTAAACTGTCACTGCAAGAGACTAACAACAAATTGACAGTTTAGTTGTTTGTTTTAAAGTTTTGCTAGAAATTCCACAGCTATCTTCACAAGAAATGACATGATTTTAGTGTGATTACACAAAAAATAGTAGATAACTTAAAAACTAGAAGAGATAGGTATAGGGAATCCTGATATCGTTCGAAAGAGAATAAAATTGTGTATAAGCAGTATATAGAAAAATATACAGGGTGTTCTATTAAAAAAAAAACGACTTATGAAGGTTTGAAGTTAACTAAACTCGGCATTAAATTTCTAGCATCCTGTATGCAATTGAGCCACTTTGAAAGTATGGATGGAAAGCTAAATTTTATTTTTTAAACTTAAATTTTATAACTATTCGAGAAAATATTACAAACAAAAAACTAAGTACATTGTACATACTTATCGCTTATTGTACATAACAAAATTTGTGTTCGCCTGTGATCTCGACCATTCGACCCTAAGGATACGGTCTCGATAACTAATTCCATTGAGCTGAGAAATAGCTTCAGCTGCGTCACATCTGAATTTAAAATTTACATAAGCAAAACCTCTGACACAGCCAGTCTCCTTATTCTTTGCTAAGTAAAGTTTCTGAATTGGTCCAAATGGGTTTACAAGATCTTCTAAGTCTATTTCAGTCATGGAGTGATGTATATTACTGATGTATATATTTGCATAGCTCATGCCAGGTTGCGGTGTTTTATATGCGGCGTCGACTTTAGGGTTCAGCTTAGGAATAATGAGTCCGGAAACTTTTTCCATTCGACGACCACCCGCTGAAAACAATTTTTGATTATAAAAACAAACAGGAACTGACCAAAATTGAATAATATAATAAAATAAGTAAATCAAGATGACTATTTATATTTTTTCTTACCAGCACCAAAAACTGACCTCCTACATAAAAGGTTGCTTCTTGTTGATATAGCACTTTTTAAAGGACAATAAATCTCTGATGGAAATATGCGATATTTTAGATTTGGACCGATTAGTTCAATTTCAAATTGGTTTGTGCCATGAACATAACCATTCAAACACTGTATCACTTTTACAGCATCATAGGTATGCTCGAATACTATGTATCCATAAAATATTTTATTAATATCATCTCTTTTTAAATATAGATTTTTTATGTCCCCATTAGGCTGGCACCTTGTTAGAATAAAAGTTTTCAAAGTTTCGTTTGTAAATGTTTCATCGAGATTTACAATTCGCACCACCCGACTCTCTTCTTCTGACATTTTCTAAATAAAATATGTTTTCTTCAATTAAAATGCATTATTTCTAATCAAAATAATTCAATTTAAAATGTAGAATACTTACCTAAACTCTAAACAAGTGCAAATCACAGTAACAAATGCTTGCAAATCGTAAATCTAAACACAGGAAGTCAACAAAATCGAGATAAAAAAAAACTACGTAGCAGTATATGTTGACGATGTACGGTTATCACAACATAAATAGTATGTTTTAAATTCTTGTTGATATAAATTAATTTGCAAAGTATGAGGCCTCAAAATCATTTACTTTGGTAGTTTCGAATCTATTTGTAAATATGGAATTATGTTTTGGGGTAATAGCACTGACATACAGAAAATTTTTGTCATTCAAAAAAGAATTATAAGAATTATCAATAATATGTCTTACATCCAATCTTGTAGATCGGTATTTAGGAATAGCAAAATAATGACTATATCGGCTCTGTATATTTTTGAGTGCTTAATGTATGTAAGGAAAAACTGGAATAATTTTATGACAGACTCATCATCTCAGTATAATACAAGAAATTTAAATCTAATGTACCCATATCACAGACTAACTCTAACAGAAAAGAATGCACTTTACATGTGTATTAAATTATTCAATTGTTTACCAGCGTCACTTAAACAGATACAGAGTGTAAATTTATTCAAAAAACATATTAAACAATTTTTGTTAAATATTGAGCCCTACAATGTAACTGAATATTTGGACCACTGTTTAAACTAACTTAGGGAAACTGTTGTGACACCATTTCGCTCTTACATTGTCATTGTAAATGTTAATGTTTTTACGAATTAAAGATTATTATTATTATTATTAAAAATATTTTGTTTAATTTTTTTCTGTTAATACAAAGTCTCTTTTGTTTGTTAATACATTTCCCTTAGCTACCAGATCCTAGCTGATCTGATAAAAATAACTAAATATTATATACAAAGATAGGTAATAAGATATAACTACAGGTAATAAGACAATCACTACACAGTAAACTATGCCTTTGAAGTTTATTTTAAGTTATCGCTGGGTAAAAACCAGGAAACTGGCAATCAGTAGTACCACTCTTTGCTATCACATAAATTTCAAACGCAGGTAACATTTATGAATTTAATAGATATCAATCTCGGAGATTACAAAAAATCGGTCATATCTTGATAACTAATTGTAACTGTAAGAAAAATGTTATTATTCCAAAATTTCTATTCGCGCCAAAGCATATAAGGAAATAGTAACCAGATGATTTTTAAATTTCAGTTGGTTGCAGTAAGCTTCAAATTATTATGTAGCATGAAAACAAATTTTCAGGTATCGCTTAATAGAAAAAAAAATCCAATAAACTCAAATAAAAAGTGTACTATGATACCAGACTAACTACCACTTTGTATATAGAAAGACAATTTAAGTTGATCTTGTATGTAAAACTTGTAATTTCCACATTATTTACATACATATAGTACAAAACGTGATTAAAAAGTCAATGATGTGACGATGTTTAGGCTACAACAGCTCTAGATTATTTAAAAAAACCATAATATCCTTGCTCTCAAGTGATGTCACTATATGCGCGTAGACTGTGTAGACACACCATATAATAGGTACAAGGACAAACATTCTCGACGCGACTTAAGTGGCAATAAGTGAAACATTGTCTGCTTAATCGCAACACCCGTGTTATTTATTACAATTATACGATCTCGACGTGATCTAGCATCTCATTTTTATTGCATTTATTATTTTTTTACACTATTATAACCATTTAAGAAATTACCTCTTTTTGTGGCACATGTTTTAAGATCTGATAGCGTCGATTGTGCTTTGTCCTAGTCGTAGACGGCCTAAGCTCCCCTAAAACTGTAGCCAATATCAAGATTAGATATACTGTATTGTCCTCTATATATGTATTTTATTCCGAAGACAAGAAGTGTATGCATTGAAAAAAAAAAATGAAATTTGCAAATATTGAAAAACAAACTGACCATTTTTATACTAATTCTCAAACACTAATTCTGTCATTAGCCAGTTGATTCTTTTTCAGGTGAAAAGCCGTTTGCCTGCAACTACTGCGACAAGAAGTTTTCCTCCGGTTATATCCTCAACTCGCATTTGAAAACTCACACGGGCGATCGACCGTGGCAGTGCAACTACTGTTCCAAATCTTTCACGCAATCGTCTCACCTGACGGTACACATGAAGAAGCACACAGGCGAGAAGTTTCCCTGCAAAGTTTGCGGTCAGGAATTTACGCACTCCTCCCAACTAACGGTCCACATGAGGGAACACACCGGGAAGCAGCCGTATAAGTGTTCGATTTGCGATAAAATATGCAACTACGCCTCCGAATTGCAAAGCCATATGATGAAGCACACGGGGGAGAAATTCCAGTGCTTAACTTGTGATAAAAAATTTACAACGGCAACCTACTTGCAGGAGCATACAAGAACGCACACGGGGGAGAACCTCTTCTGTTGTACGATGTGTGACAGGACCTTTACGAGGTCCACGTACTTAGAAAAACACGTTAGAACACATACAGGTGAGGTGGGTAACCGGGGAGTGTTATTGCACGACGCAATGAATCCGTTTAGACAAACTTTTGCATTAACTGATATACCGGGTCTTGTGTTCAGTTTGAAAAGTCGCAGATTATTGAAATTTAATAAAATTAAAGGAAGTTCCTGATCTTCTCTTGTTCTGTTGGTTGTATTCTCGTTTGGGAGTGGCCCCACGTTGGGCGCCATGTTCTCGTTCGGAGCTGTATGGTTTGTTTGCGAAGTTTGAAAGCACCACGTATTTAATCAGTTAAAAAAAGGTTGACTGTTGCTAAAAACCAGTTTTGAGTATTCGAATTGATACTTTACTAAAAAGCATTGTGGATTTGTTGCATTTTGCAGCGATGCTCCTCGGTTGGGCAAATGAATTTGAATATGTTGTTTGTAACTTGCGTTTTAGGTGAGAAGCCTTTCGCCTGTGTAATCTGTAATAAACGTTTCACTCAGGCGGGCTCTCTGAACGTTCACATAAGGAAGCACACGGGTGAAAAGCCTTACACTTGCAGTATTTGCAACAGGGCTTTCGCCACATCTACGTATCTGTCGGGACATCTAAAGAAGCATAAAAAATACACCAATCTGTAGTCGAAAGACAGTCCGAGCGTTTATTTTCTTAAAGGACTGATGACGTAGTTGTGCATTTAACAACTCGAATATTTTTCACAAATTTAAAAGTCTAGTATTATTTATTTAATATTCTTTGTGATATTTGTTTAAGGAAGCGAGTTTTATTATACTTATGTTAGGTTTTCACGTATAGAAAGGTTTTAGTTAAAAATTGTTAAAAATTATTGAAAATATTTTTTCTGTAAAACATTTTTTTTTCGAAAACTAAAAAAATTCAGTATTTCATGTATCGCTCAATTTTTTATGAACTTGGAATAGTTATTTTCAGTTTTTATATTAAATACAATATTTTATATCTGTCCTTTTTTTTCAATGTTGAGTTCAAAGTTTAAAAAATAATATTACATACCCTCCTTCACTTTTTATATCTGCGTGTACATCAACTCGTACTTTCAGCCACGATAACTTGGTTCGATCGTTTTTGCATTTAAGGGATCCGGCGGGACTGGAGATGAGCAATAAAATGAAATGATGTAGAAAATGTATTTGCTATTTATTCAAATTAATCTGTAACAGGTTTTTCATCGTCTCTCCATCTTAATAATTGTAGAAAAGTGACCATTCAAAAACTTACAAGTTCAGTTCTATGTTTAGATGAACGATCACATTTAAACTAAATTTAAAACTATTGTCTTTACATATTATACAATATATTTTGTTGGTGTAAGTTCATAAAGAATAAAAAAAAGTTACTCGTCTAGCTCCAGAGTATAAAGATCGTATTGCCAAAAAATATATAACTTAAATCCGTCGTATTTACATAAATTATATGTAAAATAATATACAGTTATTAAAAAATTCTACAACAATGCACCACTTAATATACATCTTTTATAATTGCAACCCTAGACATTATTTTACAAACTTTTTACAAGCTGTTTTACAGATTTTTTTCCATTTTAATACAAGAACAAAATTATTGGTACATGAAAATACTCCTAGATACAGTATGTACAGTTTTTAACGTTCCATGCTTTCTAAATTTTTACCAAATGTTTACTCGAAATATGTGGTTTAGGGTGGCCCAAAAAAAAAGATTATTTTTTTTCGTGTTGTGAAAATATGTTAGTTTATCATGTTTTAAGAGCCCCCTCAAAAAAAATTTTTTTAGGTCGATTTTTAAAGATTCCAAAATCGTCAAAAATAGAATTTGTTTTAATTTTTTTTTCTCGTTATTTTATCATTTTCTAGGTTGAAAAAAATCTCGATTGAAAATTTCAAATCGATATTTTAATTTCTTCATAATTATTTTAACTTTCAAAGTAGTGTACCTATTAATAAAGTACCTAAAAACCTAAAAAATAAATATCGACGAACTAATAATTTTTTTTATTGAATTTGATGAACAAAAGAATAGTATTAAATCACGAGATATTTATTTTTAGAGGTCGCTCGAAAACATTTTAGGTACACTACTTTTAAAGTTAAAATAATTATGCGTGACCTTTAGAAATATCGATTTGAAATTTTCAGAATCGAGATTTTTTTCAACCTAGAAAATGATAAAATAACGAGAAAAAATTTTTTTTTTTAAATTCAATTTTTGACGATTTTGGAAATTTTTAAAAATCTTGAGCAACCTCTAAAAAATTTTTTTTGAGCTAATTTTTTAAGGGCTCTTAAAACATGATAAACTAACATATTTTCACAACACGAAAAAAAATATTTGTTTTTTTTGGGCCACCCTAATGTAGTACGTACTCAAAAAAGGCAAATTATCGAAATCTGTCCACTAAATTAACTTTATTTAGCTCTTGCTATATCACACAAAATATTTTTTTTAAATTGGCACTTACAGTAAGATCTCAAAACGACGCAACTCGTAACCTTTATAAATCGTAACAAAACCGTATTACGCAATGTCATAAAAACTGCTTAGAAAGCAAAGCTGAACAGTTTTATTAGCCAAACACTCGGATCTCCAGTAATTATAAGAAAATCTTCCTTCAAAAAATTGGTAAGGCAAAAAGTTGTGATATTCACTTACCAAACAATTTTTACATTCGTCCAAAAAAAAAGAAAAAACGGAACCACAGTACACGAACCGATTAATAAAAATAATAGAAAGCATGTAACATACTTTACAATATTTTACATGAACCGATTAATAAAAATAATAGAAAGCATGTAACATACTTTACAATATTCCATGTTCCGGAATTAACAATAAATACATATTTACTATACTGATTTTCGTCGTAACGTAAACCAAAGACAAACCTTTGCCCTGTTCCATATCACATTTTCCAGATTAGATTAAACTTTGCTTTGCTGCAGCTGTTAACGCAATAACTTCTATAATGCATCAAGTTGAAGCCTTCGAATTTAACTACGAGTGTTTTTTTGTCGTTTTGATTATTTTTCTCAAATCCAATGTGCAAATATCAAAGTAAGGTATGTTTCAGTTTACATCTAATCCAAAATTTCATACCGGGAGTAAGCCAGAAATTAAATGTATAAGTAGTCAAAAATGGCATTAAAATTTCACTTTTTAATGGACAAATTAATGTTATTTGTTATTTAACGTATAACATTAAGACAAAATTTTAAAATATTTATCGATGAAGAGGATGATTTGACATTTTTGCTGTTATACCAAGCACGTAAGATTTTATAAATGATTAAATTATATTTTTAACTAGACGGTCAAATCCTGTAAACCCAGATATTGCATAGGTTTCAAATCCTGCCATTAATCCTTAGTATCCAGAATTAATACCAAAATTTTGATTTTTTTATTGCCTCGAGTGCTAACAGAGATTTTTCTATAGCAGGAACATTTGAAAGTAAAATCTGATTTCGTTTATCGCAACACTTGGATGCTATATTTATGATAACATTATTTGGTCTTAATATAACGTTTTGTAGACAAGGCATAAGTATCAAAATTTTTAATACCGAAATCTTAGGATTTATTCTAAATACTCTGAAATCATAGATTTGAATTTAGATAATTGGAAAATGAGTTTACAGAATGTATTTGACAAAGAGTAAGTATTACTGTTCTTCAGTTAGATTTTGGGGTCGGGACCTAATCTTAGAATCAAAGTTTTTGATCACAAGATTGAGTCTAGAATAGGCAGTTCTATCCCAGGATCTGGAACATTTTATTGATTTCACATACAGAGATTGACTAAAAATCCCGAAGTCCAAAACAAAGGATGTGATAGCATTAGGATCTAGGAAATGGTAAGAGATACGGGGTGGCTGATATTAAAAAATGTTGTGTTTTTTTATACCTAACAATATGCAGTTTAGAAAGTTTTAAAATTCCAGGTAGTTCCTGAGATATCTGGAGAAACCCGAAATTTTCCAAAATCGTTTTATTTTTTTTCTGGCTTTATTTGAAAACAAATTTTAAGATAAATTGCACATTTACATTGCCACTTTTTTCGCTCTATCCAGCGGCGTCAACATTTTTGCAATCCGACGTTTCGTTTTCGAGGGGCCATCATCAGGTTAATTTTTTTAAATAAGTCGATACAGCACAAAATATCCAACAATTCTTTTTCTACCATTAGCACAATACTAATTAGAAATAATAAAGTTTCATAAATTCGTATTATTTTTTTATTGGGTATAACTTTTTTACTGATTTTACTGATTAAAACTGTGCGGAAAAATTTTAAATGGTTGCTAAAATAAGCTAAAAACCTTTTTAAGCGATTACAAAAGTAATATCATCTAATTCAGAATTAAAAAAGCCTAGATTTTGTCATAAAAATAGCAGCCACGTATTTAAAAAAAAAACTGATGATGACCCCTCAAAGACGAAACGTCGTATTGCAAAAATGTTGACGCCATTGAATAGAGCGAAAAATGTGGCAGTGTAAATATGCAATTTATTTCAATAAAGCCAGAAAAAAAATAAAACGATTTTGCAAAATTTCATGTTTTTCCGGATATCTCCGAAACTACCCGAAATGTTAAAACCTTCTAAATAGCATATTGTTAGGTATAAAAAAACACAACTTTTTTCTAATTTGAGCCACCCCGTATCTCTTACCATTTCCTAGATCCTAAAGCTATCCCATTCTTATTTTGGATACACTGTATAATGTCAAACCAAGTGTAAATAACCAACAACTTAGGAACGCAAACGTAGAGATTTTTCTTCAGGATTATTTGCAACTAAAATCTGGTTATTTACATTTAACTGACAGTGACACGAGCACTTGGACAGTTTTTTAACGATAAGAATCTCTTCGTCCAATACAATTTTTATTCGAATTTATGCGACTGAAAACAGTTTGTTTTTTTTTTGACAAATTATCGTTTTTTAGTTAAATTTCAGTATTGTGACATCATTCTGGGATGTAAGAATTAAATTTTTTTATCCCGAAATCCAGAGATTAAGTCTCGTTTGCAACTAAAATCTGGTTACTTACGTTTAACTGATGACACCAACACTAAGTTGTTCATTATTTATAACAAAATTTTCCTTTTCTTTTGGATTTATGAAATTGAAAAATAAGTTTGTAGCATGTTTTTCAACCAGAGCAAATATCGTAATTTTTTGTTACATTTCAGGATCTGGGATCCAGAGATCAAAATTTTTTATCCTAAGATTGAGTTTTATTTGCAAATAAAAACTAGTTACTTACATTTAACTCACGACGCTAACACTTGGACGACTTATATACGATAAGGGCATTTTTTAGTCCCACAGAACATTTACTTGGATGTATGTAATTAAAAAATAAGTTTATAGAATATTTTTTGACAAGGAGCGAGTATTATCGATTTTTTAGTTAAATTTTATGATCCTGACGTCCCGGGATGCAAGCACAAAAATTTTTTATTCCAATATTCCAAGATCGAGTCTCGCTCCCAAAAAATGGGCTCGCTACATTTAATGTTAAAAATATTTTATATAGCTGCTCTTAAAATTTGTTGATAAGAAAATTAAACTAAAAACACGTATATAATACAGGGTGGCCCGAAATTAATGTAGAATCTCATAGTACTATGCTTTTTGGCGGGGAACCCCCTTAAGACAGTTTTTCGTGAGCCCCTTGTCTTTGGAGCCAAAGAAATTTGGTCGCAAATTTGAATCTCTTAAAAATTATTAGTTAGCTAAAAAGCCATTGAATTTAGAAACTTCTTTGTTTCAACACTTTTTTCGTAAAACGCAATGTTTTTGAGGAAAATGGCAAATCACGATATGCATTCTTCTCGAAAACATTGCGCTTTATGAAAAAAATATCAAGAGACAAAAAAGTTTCTAAATTTAATGGCTTTAGCAGACTAACAATTTTTAAGAAATTTATATATGCGACCAAATTTGTTTGGCTCCAAAGACAAGGGGGTTCCCCGAAAAAAGCTTAGCACCATCAGATTACACATCATAAAACCTCTATGTACCAAATTTAGTGATTCTCGTACAACAGTTCCGATATAAAAAAAAAAAATTCTTAGGGGCAAATTTCAGGTGGTTGTAATTCTGAAAGAGGGGGCTACTTGGCAAAAATAAATAATATGCATCCACTAAAGAGTGACCGCAAAAAACCTGCGATTTTCGCCCGTTTTTTTCACAATTCGCAGAGTATTAAAAAGAATACATAAAAATATGTTTTTGGTCGCAAATTACTCGTCATAAAAAACTGAATGAGTATAGCTTTTAGTATTTTGAAAATTTTAAGATTCACCCCTACTTAGGGGTTGAAAATATTCCAAAAATGAAGAATTTGAATATTACCAATTGATATAAAAACTATTAGCATGTGAATTATCTTAATATATTTTTTTTGGAATTTTTACAATTATTTCTGATATTCTCTATTTTTGGGGATGATTCCACCCCCTGAGCACGCTTAAGGGTGGATTTTCTAATTCAACATGCTTATTTCAGGCATGAAAATAAATCTTTGTATCAAGAATCATTCGATAGAAAAATTCACATGCTAATACTTTTTATATTTATTGGTAATATTCAATTCTTCATTTTGAGTGTCTTTTCAACCTCTAAATAGGGGTGATTTTTGAAAATTTTCAAAAAACTAAAACCTATGCTCATTTTAATTTTTTACGAGTAATTTGAGACCAAATACATATTTTTATATATTTTCTTTAGTTCTCTGCGAATTGTTAAAAGACGGGAGATTTTTTCGGTCATTCTTTGTCTTACGAATCTCGTACAAAATTTTGTTGCATTAATTTCGGGACACCCTGTATAAATAAACTTCACCAAATATCAGTAAATGTAAGGAAAAAGAACTAATATGATGTAACTATACAAAATGAAATATCCTTTACGTCATTTTGCGTTGAAACTTACCTTATATTGTACAAATTTCTGAAAATCGGCTCATTCGTTTATCACAGACTCTGCAAACACCAAAACGGTAAGTGATAATTTATCATATTCTCGTTCATAAACGAAATGTTCATAAGGACCGTGTATTCTGGCTTACCCCGGCGTACAAATGTACCCATCAATGAGCAAGGTAATAAATAAAAACAGGTAGACGCAACAACTTAAAAATATGTACAAATATATAAATTAATTACAAAACGATAAAACTAGCCGGGCCCGAAAGGCAACAAAAACCCCGTACCTATCACAAAATTTGGACGTTTCTGCCTCCCCGGGCCCCCATATCTACAAAACATCGAAAACAATCTAATTTAAAAAAATATTGCTAATGCACTTATGTGATGATATTTTCACAGAAAATATTGTTCGTTGATCGGTTATAATAAAAAATAAATAATAAAAAGTATACACTTGCCTAATATATACACCATAACAAAAAATATATGATTTATCTACGACTGCTTCCATTACAAATACACACAACTGCTGGTCCGTACTGGCTTTGCTTTTTGTTTCATATAAATACAATAATTAGAGATTTAAATTGATTTGTACTGTTTCAAAAGAAAGACGACAAATGTAAGAAACGGAGGCACCCAAAGCCATAGCTGTAGTTTTTGCTTATTCGGATAAACACTAATAGGTCCATTTTGGCACCAAAATATACATATAGGAACAACCGTAATTGTGCAATGTAACGCAGTATCTGAGATCAAACTATCTCCTTCTCCAAACAAACTTCGACACAAAATCAAGGTTAAAAAAATTTCTTAATCATATTATACTTTCAACCAACTCGAAAGTAAAGATTATTAATATGTTTTAGTACTACCTACAAAATATCAGTACACGGGGAAACTATCGCATGCTTACGATCGGGATTCCATAAAATAAAGAGGTTGGGACGATTAAAAATTTATGGCAAGTGACTTCAAACTAACTCTGTCAAATGTCAAACTGAAGCGCCACCTATTGGACTGTTAAACAAATTAATAACGCACGCAACTGTTCTACAGTTGTTTATTGGTTAAGAGGGGCTCTATAGGCAACCAGCAATACATTTTTCTAGATTTTATTACACAGTTTGTCTAAATATGAATTAATGCACAAACAACAGACTTTCCTCCATTCCAACGCAGATTTTCTATAAAATGGACTTAGTTTGAAACTTAAATAACTTTTTGGTGTAAAGAAATTTGTAATTTACGATGCAAATTACAAATTTCTTTACAACGAAAAGTAATTTGAGTTTCAAACTAACTCCATTTTATAGAAAACCTGCGTTGGAATGGAGGAAAGTCTGTTGTTTGTGCATTAATTCATATTTAGACAAACTGCGTAATAAAATCTATAAAAATGTATCGCTAGTTGCCCATTTGCTATAGAGCCCTCTTAGACTGTGTTCCCGTCATTTTGGCCAATTGTTTTTACTTATGAGACCCCGATAGTCAGCACTGGAATAGCGCCTTGTGCCCTCTTAAGCATTTTGTCTCGAAATTTGATGTCCACATACGAAAACACTTCAATGCGTGGCAGTTTTGTGTTAGTGAAGTACTTTGCATTTGAAGTATTCCGGAAAAAAAATTATACAGAAATGAGACTAGTTCATAATGTAATGTACAAAATAAAAAAATAGATTACTACTATTACTGCGGCTCGGACGCGTTCGACCTCCTCCTAATTTTCCCCAAAATGCTAGGTTGGTTTAAGCAGATTTGCTGATAGTGTTGCAGCTGGGCTTGTTTCTGCAGTTGGCTTGCTATTGCGGAGCTCGAGGGCAGCGAAACTTGCGACACATCTGAGATAAAACGTTAATTTTTAAAAGCTTTTTAAGTTATATCACAGTTAATTTAGAGTTGAAATAGAGTTAACTTAGCAAATTAAGCATGCATTACTATTCTGAGTTCTCGACTTTACTTCTCTAGATGTACTAGTAAAAATGACTGTCAATTATCAAAATTTAACTGCAAATCTGTCAACTGACTTGCGTTGGGAGCAGCCATCTTAATCGTTATCGGTGTTCTTTGGAGGGTCCTGGAAGCCAGAGTTTGTTGGGTGCCCGAAGTTTGTTGTGTCCTCGACCTTTGCAGGGGAGTGATCAACTGAAACGGTTGGCCCCCCTGAGCTATCGACACCGTTTGGGGAACAGAAGTAGACGTCCTAATACCTTGTTGGGGTAACGCTTTCACACCGGAGGTCACTAATTGAGCTGACAATGAGAAACGTCTCGTTAACGATTATAAATCATGAACTTTTCCGTTAATCTGACACGCGGTGTCTTTTATGTCCATATCATAGTTTCCGGAGAAGCTTTAATGAATAAAGTCACTCATTTTTCAGGTACAGGGGGAAAAAATACACTTCTCACAACCCCAGAACTATGACGCCACTGAGTACTTTGAAAGAATGTTATTTCTAACAAAAAAGGTATATTATTCAAAAATAGATAAATCTCTTTTTAATTTAACGATCTAGGGTTTATAACTAGGGCTGTCAGGGAGAGCCGCAATTCAATGACGTGCCAAGCGGGTCAACCGCGCACATGCGCGAGCCGCTGGCTTAGAATGCTTTTCATGTTCCCGTCACGTTAGTATACTGTTGCCTTTATCGTGCGGACGTTGAGTAATTAATTCCTATCCGTCGGTGTTTATGGTGGTGTATTGTAGACAATTTAATTTGTTTTTTCACAGATATGTCATTGGTCCGTCGTGTGCATTTCACTTATCAATTAAGGTTGTCGGTTATTAACTACGTGCAAATCAATTGAAATTACTGGAGACAGATAGTTGACGACCGACCGATTTTGTCAATTAAAATGAAAATGTGTTATTTTGGTTCCCCCCTTGTATTTCAACTGTTCTGCAAAATTTGCAAAAGGTCAAGATATTCCAGCGATTAAACAATTTACATCAAAAACTGTGAAATTTTGACGAAAATCAGTGAATTTCGCATCCGTAAAACTAGCTTCTAGATATTCCGTGGTTATGACATGGACTTAGAAAACACCCTGTATATTGTTCACATTTATCAAAAAATGGCTATGAAATTTTTAAAGTCATAATAATTAAACTAATGCAAAAAATTAAAGAGTAAAAAGAATTTCCGAAATTTTTTTCATGATTTTTGACAGACTGTATTTAGGTGAAAAATGGTCGTATCGGGAATTAAAAAAAAAAAGCATTTTAAATTTCTAAGATTCTAGTTTTTAAATCTTTCGGTTGAAATTTTTTACAAGCTACGGCTTTCATGCAATTCTAAGAAACAGCGCAACAAAAAGTTTTGCAAATTTTTTTTTTCTTTTTGTCTCCACGGACTTGGAAAAATTTTTTTCAACTAAGCCATTGCATGGACCAAATAGCTTGTTTATTCAGCTTCAATTTCCTTTTCTTTAAATTTCGATACGACCATTTTTCATCGAAATATAGGACTTTTAATGGAAAAGGATCCTTTTGTCTTCAATCATCGATATCTTGGCGACAAATGGTTGTACAGAGAATACAGAAGGACAGTTTCGAAAAATGGAATAAATTTCCTATAACATGCTGACACAACTTTTCGCAAAAAAATTTTTTTTCGTTTTTTACACAAATTTTAAAAAACAGGAAAAAAAAGGGTAATTTATGGTTTTTTAGAAAATTGACGGCTAAATTAGAGATATTTACGAAATGACTAATGTTTAAGCATGACTTTTACAGTTCGATATACCCAGAAGAACCCTGTGAAGTTTTATCTTAATCTAAAGAACGGTTTCTTTGTTTCAAACAGACAAACTTTTGAAAAAAATTAAAGTGTCACGTTTTTTGAGCTTAAACACTTCATAATCATGATTAAAATGTAAAAAAATTTTTTTGCGGTTTTTTCACATTTTTGCTGCAAATAACGTCAATTGAAAAAAAAAATTTTCGAAAATTTTTTTCAAAGAAGAAAAAGGGTAGTTTTGAAAAAACTGTTTTTAAGTGATTACAGACTGCACAAAATTTAATTAGAAATTTCCAAATTTGTCTTAAAAAACGCTATGAAACAGGGTCGAAATCTGGTTTGAGTCAACTTTAATTTTAATTTAATTAAAAGTTGATGAACAGAAGTGTGCTGGAAACATTTGGATTTTGTTTTCTTCAATGTCTGGAAGGTTTTCCAAAAAAACAAAAAAAAAAATTTTTTTTTCATCAATTTAAACGTTATTTGCGGTAAAAATGTGAGAAAACCTCAAAAAAAATTTTAATCATGATTTGTTTAAGCTCAAAAACGTGACCCTTTAATTTTTTTCAAAAGTTTGACTGTCGTTTCGTGAATATTTCTAATTTAGCCGTCAAATTTCTAAAAAACCATAAATTACCCTTATTTTCCAGTTTTTTTAAATTTGTGTGAAAGATGAAACAAAATTTTTTTTTCGAAAAGTTGCGATAGTATGTTATAGGAAATTTGTTCCAGTTTTCAAAACTGCCCTTCAATTTTCTGTACGACCATTTGTCGCCGAGATATCAATGATCGAAGACAAAAGGATCCTTTTCCATTA
This sequence comes from Anoplophora glabripennis, assembly GCF_000390285.2. NCBI lineage: Eukaryota > Metazoa > Arthropoda > Insecta > Coleoptera > Cerambycidae > Anoplophora > Anoplophora glabripennis. The sequence goes on along the minus strand of NW_019417707.1, from coordinate 129,842 downwards.
AAAATCCGATATTTCGATGAAAAATGGTCGTATTAAAATTAAAAAAAAAAGGAAATTGAAGCTTAGCTGAAAAAAAATTTTCCAAGTCGGTGGACTTGCAAAATTTTTTTGTCGCGATATTTCTTAGAATTGCATAATCACCGTAGCTCCTAAAAAATTTCGACCGAAAGATCTAAAAACTAGAATCTTAGAGCTTTTAATTCCCGATACAACCGTTTTTCACCCTAAATACAGTCTGTCAAAAATCACGGAAAAATTTCAGAAATTCCTTCGACCCTTTAATTTTTTGCATTAGCGTATAAATACATTTCAAACTGTAACAATGAACTCACCTAAATTTGAAGTACCCGCGTTGGCCAGAACGACGGTTTGCGCCCCCACACCCAAATTGTTGACCCCGGCCACGGTAGTGTTGACGGCGGCCTGCGTGATGGTATTCGAAGTCTGCGTAGCTGTAGTAACTGGAAGCGTCACAATGAGACTCGTCGGATGCCCCTGAATATTTCCCGTGGTGGAGACGTTCAGGGAGATGGGCTGCGCGAAACCCGGCAGCTGCACTTGCAGGTTCGGCAAGCCTTGGATGCTTTGCAACTGAGCAAAATTGAGACTTTGAACATTAATGGTATTGGCGTTTTGAGGCGGAGGACTGGACATTGGACTAAGCACTGTGTTGGCCTTGGGCGATTGCACCATGAAGGACTGACCGCTTTTAGGGTTCTGGATGAAATGCGTGGTGCTTTGGGCGGTGCTGCTGGAAGCGCCGCCTAATTTCTCTGTGAGTAAAGAGTTCGTGTTGGCCCCTACGATGTCGGGTCTGTCCGCGGCGGGCGTACCCACCAGTAAGGCAGACAACACTGCCGATTTGGTGCTATCACTAGAACTATTACTTAAAATCCTTTGGTGCTGTTTAATCGGAACGGTAGTGAAGTTTGTGTAATTTCCACTATTCACCGACGTCAGGGTTATAGTCTGAGGTTGCTGCTGACTCAGTTGGGTGTTCAGTTCTTGCAGATTCATCCGGTTGTTGTTCAACGTGATCAGGTTACTGTGGTTTAGCACTCGCGCGTTAGCTACACTCGGAATCGTCATTTTACGAGCCAGAATCTTTTGATTGATAGTTTGAATCTGATGCGGCAACAGGGACGAGCTGTTGATAGCGTTCACCACTGCCGCACTAGCGTCGTTGTTCATGTTACTCGCGGGAGAACTATTCAACAGGTTTATTATAGCAGCGTTACTGCTGACCAACTTCTGCTGCTGCTGTTGCTGCTGCTGCTTCGCGTTAGCTGGAAAACATATCGGTTTAAATGCCCAATACCGAATTCTAGGGAGGAAATAAGTTTTTTTGTGTAAAACAGCACAACCTCTACGTATTGAAAAATATTTTTTTGTTTTCTTTACTACCACATATTTTTAACAATGTTTTAATAGCAGTAAGTACCTGCAATTAATGTATTAAGCTGGAAATTGTCAGCGCTATGAATTAGCGTACAAATCATACTTAGGAAGACTTACCGGCCGCTTGAAATTGCTGCGCAGAGTTCATCAGCTTCGTAGCCAAGGCGTTTATTGCTAATTCTTGATTTGAAATCGTCTGCGAAGTAGCTTTAACCTGTGCGGCTCCTTGCAGATGGGTCTGCTAAAATATCATTTATCCTTATTACGTGTTACAGTGCCCGCAAAAATCGCCCGTTTTTTCACAATTCGACGAGAAATAAAGGAAATAGATAAAAATATGTTTTTGGTCTCAAATTACTCCTCGTAAAAAATCAAGATGAGCATAGCGTTTAGTTTTTTGAAAATTTTCAAAAATCACCCCTATTTAGGGGTTGAAAAGACGCTCAAAATGAAGAATTGAATATTACCAATAAATATAAAAACTATTGGCATGTGAATTTTTCTATCGGATAATTCTTGACACAAAGAAAGATTCTCATGACTGAAATAAGCATGTTGAATTAGAAAATCCACCCTTAAGCGCGCTGAGGGGTGGAATCATCCCCAAAAATAGAGAATATCAGACATAATTGTAAAAATTCCAAAAAATTAAATATATTTAGATAATTCACATGCTAATAGTTTTTATATCAATTGGTAATATTCAAATTCTTTATTTTTGGCATTTTTTCAACCCCTAAGTAGGGGTGATTTTTAAAATTTTAAAAATACTAATAGCTATGCTCATTTCAGTTTTTTGCAAGTAATTTGCGACTGAAAATTCTGAAAAAAACGGGCAAAAATCACAGGTTCTTTGCGGTCACTCTTTGGTTCTCACTACAGGGATCTCGGAAATGGTAAGAGATACAAACTAGTTTAAAGGGGGGTAAAGTTGCATTGCATATTGAGGGGACCAACATTACACCTCTAAAAAATCAAGGCCTACATGATTAGTTTTCGAAATATGTATTTGAAAAAAACTAAATTTTGGAAATCCGCTTTAGTTTCATTTCAGCCTTGTTTGCGGTGATATTGAAAAAACAAGAACCCTGGAAATTTTATTGTACAGGGTGTAACATAAAGGTTGGGAATAAATGAAATGGCGGATTTTTTATTTAAAAAAAAAAAAATATTTGTCGTATAAAGTTATGCTCTACGGGTTTTCTTTTTCAAGGTACAGGGCACTAAAAAATTTAAAAAAATTTAGTTTTTTAATATCATTTCCAATGCAAAACTCTTTTTTCAATGCTATTTGACCATGTTCGGTGGCTGAGTAAAAGCATACTTCATAATGTTTTTGTTATTTTTATTTTCCTATGTTAGCGGGAAAAAATGGTATTTACAAAAGTTTTATTTATGGAAAAATTCCAAGAGCTACAAATAAAACGCAAGAGGGTAATTTTGTTGAAAATAAAATGTGCATCATAAAAAAATATTAAAAAAATGTTTTTACCAGTGGCGTACCACAATTTTCTTCTACTAGGCAAAATTTTTAAATATGATGTTCAGTTGTAGAAAAAAATATTTAAAAAGTATCTGCTATCAATAAAATTGATTATTATGACCCTTGATGATATATCTGATGTTTTTTCTTCAAAAACCTAACCTCAAAATTATTAATTCTAACCTAAAAGCCTTAAACGAAATTTACATTGGAAAAAAGTTTTTTTACATGCCAAAGGTACGAAATAGATTCAATAGAACCCTACGTAACATGTTATACCCAAACCATGAATTTGAATCTAAAAAACCTAACCTCAAAACTAACATTAACTAAGTTTAAACTCACTAAATTAAGGATTAATAAAAAAAAATGAAAAATATCTATTGTACAGAGATTCGATCGACAATTTTTCCGAGAGCGCACACCTTGTGCCACACTGTACCCAAATCTGACACCTTAACCCACGAACCTAACCTCAAAACTGGAGAGATTGTCAAATCAAATCATTATAGTGAAAAAATTATCACAAAATTATTTTCTTTAATAAAAAGTATAAATCAAATAAGTCAAAACTGAAAACATAACCTAAAAACCCTGAAATTTTGTTTAACTCGATTTTTTTGCTAGAAAAAATTTTTAGCCCCCCCCCCCAACTGTACATTCTGGTTACGCCACTGCTATTTTTATATCTCAAATTTTATATTCAACGAGTGTAATATTTCAACGAAACCACTAATAAACAATACACATTATTTTGCAAATGCACAAAAGAAATCGACTGTTACAGCTGCCGTACTGGGTATTTTTATGTCCTAATTTTTATATTCCGTGTGTGTGCACTATTCTGAACGACTATCGTCGTTTATTCGTCATGAAAGGGTTAATGAAATTCAAACACAGATTCTAGTGTACACAGAACTTACCAGAATAGGAACAGCAGTCGCGTTCTGAACGGCCTGGCTCTGTGGGCTCACGCTCGCCCCGTTGCTTCCGTTAACGACGGGCGTGCTGCAACCCTGACTCTGTAAGGAATGACTCAGCTGGTTCAAATGTTGCTGCGCTAGGTTCGCCTGGGTAGTTGCCTGCGTTTGTACTTTTTGCGCCTGCGCCTGGGCGATGGCCACCTGCTCTATATATCCCGGGCTCAGCCCGTAACGTATCCTCACGGACTTCCTGCCGCTCTCCGTGAAAATCTCAGTGAACTGATGTATGTACCGATTGGCATTGGCGCGAGATCCCAGAGAAAATCTGCACGCCACACCATTCTGTTCGTCCTTTTTATGGTCCCTGTCCAGATATAATTCTCCGAGGTACTCGGAATTCGACGGTCTCTGGAATATCGACAATTTGATATGGTATATGCGCGACTTCCCCTTCTCCTTCGAGGGCATGTCCGTTTCCAGCACGTACTCCTCTATGAACTGCGGGGAACAGTCGCTCGTCTCCTTCGGGCTCTTGTAGCTCTTGAATTCCCTTATGACGACCCCCTGGGACGGGGGACTCAGCAGGGGCGAGTCTAGGTTCGGTACCGGCACCGGTTTCAGGTCTTCTTGAGTCTTCTTCGGATATTTCGAGGGTAAGTTCTGCGACGGTCCCATCTTCGATTTCGCTCTGGACTGGCAGATGAAATCGTACAGTTCCAGGCCCGGGCGGTGGGTGAACTGGTCCAGTTTCCTTTTGCGGTTCACCGTCACCTGCGAAAACTTCCTAGCCATCCGTCTGAACTTGTGAGTGTTCCACGTGTGCCTGCGATTGTTGATTTCCGCCACCTGTTCGCATATGGAGTTGTCGGGGTCTAGGCATAAAGCAGGTTCGTTCGCCATCAATATTTGACTTTCCAATTGGTCCTTTTCTTCGTTACTCCAGTCAGGTTTCTCCTCTACTATATTGTTTATATCCGCCAAAAGACTCTAAAAAACAAACAAAAAAATTGAATATAAGCTAAAAATAAATGAAGGTCAAATATTTTTTAATAAAAACGCCTTAAAAACAGGCATTTATTTATAGACCAGGGCGGATCTGTCGAAATATCCCACTTCTTGGATTAAGACGGGGCAAGCTAATTTTTGCTGGGATACCTTCAGTACAACCCACATAATAAAAGTGTAGATCCCTAGATCTGGGCGAGGTCCGGAACATTTTCAAAATTGCAAAAATGTTTAAAAAAATTTGAAAAAATACTTATTTTATCTGAGTTTTTTACTTAAATCTTGGAACCTATGCATTTTGGAAGAATATTGAAATGGAAAAAAGCTTTAGAATTGAATTTTACACAGGATACTGTAAGTTAAAAATGTTTAAATTTATTACCGATGTTGCAAAATAGCAATAATCGATGAAGAAAAGGCAAAATAATCAAGTTTTTTGGATCATTTTTTAAAAATATTTTAATTGCTCCAAGGGCATTCTAATTTCGGCAAAAAAAACTTTGGAGTATAATAAAACAAATCACCAAATTTCATTAAAATCGGTTCGATAGTTTTCGCAAAATAATTTTTTGAAACACGTAAAAATAAATATTTGCAATGTTGTGAAACCTGACATTATCGGAAAAAATAAAGATTGTCATTTGTAAATTGTTTCAATTCTATTTTTCGATAAACACTAGTATGTTTTAATAACTTTATTTTTAATTTTCACCGAGCCCAAAATTTAAAACTGCAGATTCGTCCTATTTATTTTGTTGCAAACAAATTACTACAAGGTACTAACAATGATGTCAGCGAAATGAATGAACTATACCGTATTTAAAATTACTCGAAAATTATAAGATGAACTACCTAATTAGGACTTACAACTTAACGCGCAACGAAAATATTTTGAGTGGTTATTACCTTAAGTGTAGGCCTGAGTAGAACATGATGAATATCACACTTAAAATGAGGGTAAGCCTGACGGTAGTCCCTGACTTCCGCGATGATGCAACCGTTGTAGAACAGGTAACTAAACTGAGGTTCTAGTAAGTCTATGATGAAAGGGGGAAGCTCTTCATTGTCAATGTATCGAAGAAGGTCGTCCTCCTCGTAAGGCCACTGTTTGGTTTCTATCATGTTGGCAGTATCTTCAGTGTAGTTGGGATCGGTACGAGATAGCGTTCTAAAAGCCAAGGAGTAACCTTTGTTGCCGGGGTACAGGTTTAGAATTAGCGTGTTCAGTCTTTCTCTCGCTATGAGTTTCTCTAACAGTAGAGACTTATACTTCACACCTCCCTAAAAAAGGTGTCGATAAAAATCCACGTCGCATGTGTTTGGATTTCATATTTTTAATAAACTTTAAACAATTTTTTAGCAGTGTTTTATTTATTAAGTGCAGGGTTGCCAACTTTTACCAAGGGCAAAAAATTAAGTACATTTTTATTTGTCTTGGAACAACCAAAACTAAGTACACATTTTTAATAAAAAAAGACACGAATGCACCAAAAATATTTTTTTTTGTAGTTGTTTTAAAACTTATATAAATGCAAACACCATCAAGACAAGTCTTCAGTTGGTCCACTAAATTCAAATTTGCTATTTAAGTATATAATTAGTACGAAAAAAGTGAGATCTATTTAATGTAACCTAACCTAAATCTTGGATAAATAAAACATTAGTAGCCACCATAGTCTTTTAAATCATCTCTTATGCTATTTCTCGTCTGTTCCGTAGATTTGTCCCTGTGTTTGTCCACTTGTGGCAGCACAATGCGACACATTTGACAGAGTGGCAATTGTTTAAATCATTAAATTGACATTTCTTAAATTTACTAATGTGATACTGTGTTCCCCATTATGAATAAAAAAAAAGTAAAAAACAGTTTTCCAAAAAAAATGGGATAGAACCTCTTTGTTTTGTATTTTAAAGTTTTAAAATAGATGTGACACAGTGTCAAAATGAAATGTCAAATTTTGACATTTACAACTTAACATTTGTGTAGTAATAATGGAGTCGCCACATTACAGGTTTGTCATGACAAACGTAAAGGTTTAGATCAAAATTCGCAATTTTTATGTGAAAAGAAATGGCGAAGAAAATTTCTGAAAAACCAATTTAATTTAATTTGTGACAGAACTTGGAACTGACAGATACCTTAAGCACGAAAATAAAGAATTGTTTGAAAAACTATCGAGATTACTACTACTGTGTTACATGTGGCAGTTAGCAATAAATAAATTTTAAAAATTAGTCAAAAAACTAAAAAAATTAAAAACAAATCAATTAAAAGAATAATATTTACCGAATTTTCAGTCTCTCTAACGCTTTCTTCATATAATTCCAATAGTTTAGCGAAGATATCAATGGTAGGTTTTGGAGGGGGGTTCCCTAAGATCTTGGGTGATGTCAGTGGTGACGTTGATGGTTCCTGGGGGCGTAGCAGAGGTAAGGAGGAACGACTTGATTTAAACCTTTTTATTGAACGCTAAAACAGATATGCCTTGGTAAAATTTCAATTAATATTATCCAATATCGCCTGAAGGTAAGTGTAATTAAATGGTTCATTATGATAAAGAAATAATAAAGCAAGAGCAATTTTTTGTATTCAGCTATAAATTGGGCTGTTATGGGAGTTACATAGAAAAAATGTCTTGCATGTCTTCTACATCAATTTTTATGTTCAAGTTGACATAGAAAAATAAAACCACAATTTTTTAAAGAATTTTACACAAGGGAATAAATACTTATTTTTTAAAGATTTCAAATTTATTTCAATAACTGAAATAGTAATAAATAAATGAATAGTAAAATTTCACCAATCGTAAATGACAGACTTTTTATTAAAAAATATGAATCAAGCTGTACGAGTTTCATAAAAAAATATATTAAAATATACAACTGTTCTTTAAAAAAACACACAAACAACACAAAATTTTAGTACCCAGAAAATTTGGCCAAAATTAATATTTTCAAAACCTGTACAATTCAAAGGTCAACGAATTTTTGAACAAATTTGATTTCTCCTTATGACAAATTCGAATGGCAAAATGATAGAAAAACATTCAATTATTACCAAAATATGCCTCACTTGAGTCAATTAAAAAAAATTTATATACTTGTCGACATGAAAAACTACCTATTGTGTTGTGAAACAAAATAGGTAGGACCAAAAAATCAGAATACTTCCGAGTGCAAAACAATCACATTTACTGTATTTTTGTATGTTGAATGTAGGACTAACAGCGATAATGTCAAAAATACGTGTCATGTCAATATATATATATATACATACTTCACCCTCCTCACATGCTGCCTCCAGGCTTTGCATCGTTAATGCCACTCAGTATCAACATTCAGCTTCCCACATTTTTATATCAATCGTGCTATTATTCAAATTATTTGATTTCTTCTAAAACAAAAATATATAGATGTACAATTTGTTTACAAGTGACACATTTGACAACAACACTGAATTAAAATCTGCTTCTTAACAAAGTGCAGACTTGGAAAATTAAAATGGAAAATATTTGCGTATATTTTGAAAAATGAATGACATATACTTAATTTTTGGAGGAATCTGACAAGTTGTTAACAGATGACATTTGAGAAAGTTTCATCCCTTCATAATGACTTTGTAGGTCATGTAAACAGAAGAAATTTCTTTAAATGGACTCACCTTGTATATGCGTTACAAACATACAAAAACATCGCAACTACATTCTGAAAATTTAATTTACGAAAATCACATTCGTATCTTACGTTTGCAATAAGGCCGCAAGGGTAACCTAACCCCTAATGTCAGTTAAAAAAAATCACACAATACACATTGAATATATACCTGGCGAATATCAACATAAGTTAACACAGAAAACAAGGATCTATTTGTAACAAATAATATTTACTTCAGACAATAGTATTTTGATGAAATTATAGAAAAACCCAGTTTACAAACATACTGGGTACCCATGGCGGACCTCTATCGGTAATTTCTATTTGCAACCAATCGGAAATTGTAGAAAATTTGGCGGAACTCTTTGAAATTGCCTTTATTTTTCGAAACGTGGCAAAAAGAAAAGAAAAACGTTATTTTAAGTGACCACTAGTAACCGACATTTAAGAAAAATACTTTCATTTACTCGACCTACAGACTTTTGTTTTATAATTAAAAATGCACCTTTACTATTATTATTTACAAAATATTAGTCATTGTGTATTTCAGTATTTGCCACATTTTTTTTATCTAATGGCAGATTTTGAGAAGAAAAATTGCAACTGAAAAAAAAATGTGGTTTAATAGTGGTTTTAAGGAACTCAAGGCTTGTGCTGATATTTAAAGTGCGATGGTTTTTTGTTTTCCAATGGCAATTCTGATAGTGGGTCAGCTCCCATAGAGCTTAGCCCGAGAACAACAAGAGCTAGTCAAAGATTCCTAACTATGTATATAGTACACATTCTCAAAATTTACTGAAATTAAAAAATGTAAGACAAAGGAGTAAAAAAAACATAGTTAATATTGGGTATTTATTTATTTACAAAAAAAAAAGTATATTATATTTGGTTAAATATAATCAGTAATCACGTTTCAGAAATTATGTCAGCATATTTTTTTAAATCGCATAAATCTTATTTTTCAAAATCTAACATAAATACATACATTTCTAAATATTTCTATTCTTTCCAAGGAATACTAGTCATAGTAGATGTTTTTATTTGGAATTTATCATTTAATTTATCAGCTTCTTCTCTTGACACGAGTAATGGACCACATCTCCATTTGGATACCTCACAAGGGCGCTGCAAAGAAAATTTAGATTTACAAATTTCTCGTTTTCATTTTCACGATTTCATATTTGGTTGGGCCAATTTCCACACTTTTGTGAAATTTTTCCTTTTTCCTGGAGTTAGAAAAAAAAGTAGTTCAAATGTCACAACCATGATTTTCAAACAACATCTTCGTTTGTGAAAATCTGTGGTTTTCGTGAAGTTTTTTTTAACAAAAATACTCTGTATATCGACCCCTACCTCTGATTCCCAAACCTCTTCTTGCAGACGGGACAAACGTTCAGCTCGGTAACAAGGACGTGTTGACTTTGCAACGCCAGTTTCATCTCCTGGCACTGCAAATGCTCCGCGTACAGTAGACCCTTCATCAGTTGTACCCTGCGCCTGTCTTGAATGACATTATAAAGCGCCACGGACAAAAATTTGTGTATCCTGGACACGGGAACACTGTCTGGAAGGATCTGTAGAGCCTGCAAGGGATTCATCCGACTCGCGTGCTGCTCCAACAACTGCAGAGCCAACTCGAGGTCTGCCTGAGCGGTTTTCGGAGACAGCACTAGACCGGGGAGGGTCAGTTGGCAGCTGTTCGGGTCTAGAATAAGTTTTATGAGCGATGCGTACACCTAGAACACATCGTCTGTCAAACGTCAACTGTCATATTAAATTTAAGCAGAAACAAAATGTAAACTGCAGCCTGCTAGATCAGAATGTAATCACTTACATTTTGACTTCCCTGTAATCCTTTGTCGTACACTTTTCTACAATACGTTTCCGCCTTTTCCACGTCACCCAGGGCTCTCACGTAGATGTTAAGCGCCTCTTCGTGTTTACCCAATCTACCCAAAATAATCGCCCTTTCTTCCAACAGGCTGTCTGTCGGAAAACTGTTTAGTATATTCTCGGCTGTATATTGTCTGCTGCTCTCTAGAAACTGCAGCAACTTTTTCCTCGTGTGTTCGGCCACTGCCGGTCCCTCCGTCACAATTTTTTCTCTGTATTGGTGGACCAAGGCGTTATGAAACAGAGGGTTGGAGTCCTCCCAAGTGTGTACGACGTGTTCCAAATATGGTATGACTACGGATTTGTGCGATTTGAGGAGGAAATCCAAGACCCTAGGGCGGGGAAGGGCTTCGACTTCCGCTATGTCTTCGGTAAAAATCTGAAATTCAGAATAGTCGAAAACATGGACAAGCATTCAGAAGAATTGAAAAATATACATGACTAATCTCAAAATTTACAAACAAAAAAATATAACAAAAAAAAAGGTTTTAAGACTAACAAATTAATGTGTTGATATATTTTTAACCAGCATATTGTCTTCTTTCTTGTCCTTACGATTCATTGCCTATGGAAATCTGTAGATTTTAAGTTTTAGGTTAAACTTGGGATTGAAAGTACTAGATGGCGACACTCATAAAATCCCTGTAATCCTGCGAATTGGGTACATTTGAAACATTTTTTGAAATCATCTCCAGTGTTTAATAAAAAATATTTGTTGCTAATATTTTAAAGCACCGTGTTAAGTTTGTGAATCTCAGTGTCAGTGACTTCTGACATTCACCTACTTTAGGTGAACTACTTAATAGCAATCCACCTGATGTGATATGACAACAATGCCTACATGAGAATTACACGACAATCTTTATTTTAATACGTACCTTTAAGCCTTCTTCTGGTGACTCCGTAAGAACCCAATCAGCAAATTCGAGTATCAAACCCATGTTATCCGATCCCAAGTGCTGCAAATACCCGATGGTCCTGTCGATACTGCCTTCGGACTGCAAGAGCTCAAGCGCCCGTCTGTGTTGCCCCTTGGTTTGATACAGAATGATTAGTTCATTGTGTTTGCCCATCTTTTTCAATATCTTCTCGGTCTCCACCAAGTGGCAATGGTTCAGACGGAGAAGAGGTGCAACGAGAGCATCGTTTGTCTGCAGGTAACATTTTAGAAGAGTCGTGTCAATTATTTGAAGTAAGTGACTCGTCGATTTGCTAGTAGCCCTTTCGTTTAAGTTTCCCCTAGCATTAATGTTGGCCTTAAAAACACAATGACAGATCAAATAAGGAATAAACTGATATTTAGGATCTCACCAGAGTATCCGATGATTGTAAACGATGCCTCATTTCAGTCAAATAATCGATAAGAGCAAGTCGGCTAGTCTCCAGTTCTTTCTCAGTCAAATCTCGAACAGGTTCCGGATAATCCGTGCCTTGTTGCTGCTGAGGTAGCAAGTCAGGGAATAAACGAATCACATCGTATGCGTCTGTGCCTAACTTAAGAAATTCCTTCATGCTCTCGTGGAACTGTTTTCTGTGAAATAAATCGTAAGCTAGAAGCGTCTGAATGTGGTGAATTTTCTCCTTCTTTTCTTCCTCTGATTCGTTAGATATTTGCTGAAAACATCATTGTCCTGAACAAAATTATATAATAAAAAAAATGCTTACTGTAAGTTTCAACGCTAACTGGAACTGTTTGGCGTCTACCAACACTTTCCTTTGTTTCGCCACATCCACTGCCTGGATACACCAAATCTGACTGACAGAAGCGGCATATAACAATCCCTGTTTTGCCGATACAATAAATCGAACTTTGGAAAGATCGGGTAAGGTCTGGACCAAACCACTCGGTTCTAAAGTCAAAACCTGCGGTATAATGTTGTATTTAATTTAAAATTAATTTTGGAGTAAAATATGACAATAAAAACATCAATTTAATTACTTCTGTTACCTCTATGCAATCTGTAAGTATTCCTAGGGCATATGGTTCGTCCCACGCTAATGTTACAGGCACGTCGGACCATCGAAGGGCTTTATTACGTTCAGTTTCACCCATAACGTTCACCAGTACAGTTTGAGTCTCACGACATAAAGCAAAGGTAGTATCAGATACTCGAATTATGCACGGCTCATTCGAACGAGTACTACTTGTAGGGAATAAGTCCGTTTGTTTTCCATTCAACTAAAAAAAAAGTGTGTTAATCACAGAAAGCCGTGTATACGATTTATACCTCTAGAAGAGCATATTCACCGCGATACCCGACACAGATGGACTCCTGACACCATACCATTGACCGAGGAATTTCTGTCAAATTTATGTCATCCATCAGTTGTAAAAACTCGTTGTTTTTTAGATAGTACAACTGAATTTTACGCTTTACAACAGCTGCCATGCGTACTAGAACACTTATGTCTCCAGTCATTGAAGTTTGCTTCTAAATAAAATATATGCACACAGATGAATCATAATTATTTATTAGGTTCTTTGGTTCATACCTTTATATTGATGGCAAAGAACGTAGCTCCTTTGCTTTTCAGAACTTGATAAATAGTTGTAAAGTTAATGGCATTTAAGTCATGAACTTGAACTAAATTGTCTACAAAAAAAAATGAGCAAAGTAAAGAGGTAGAAATACAATCACTCTTTACCTGTTAAACTTATAAGCAAATTATGGTCAGGTATTACTTCTAATTGCTGTACAGCCTTTTTGCTAAAAGATTTATGGTATCTCATCAATTGTACCTCGCAATTATCTTCTGTACGAACCAAATTATACATGCAGAGATGGCCCTGTCTCGTACCAACCAACAGGTTATCATCTAATAAAAAAATTTATTAAAGTTTAGTTAGTCCTTTCTTGTTGAAAAAAAATTACCATAAGCTGCGATAGATTCTACTTGATACGTAAGTTTTAACAAAGAAGAAACTTGATACGCCTCGTGCATTATAATTCCTTTCTTTATATTTGAGTATTAAACTTATTTAGTTTACTTATCAGCTTCTGAACTATTTTTTGTTATTAAAAATTATAAATATAAACAAACATTACCTGGAGCTTTCAAAATTCAAATTGATAATTGAAAATTGAAACTTGACACTTGGCGTGCTTAACGTCACAATAACCATTGATATCAAAAGAAAGTAGAATGAGATGTCAACACGAATACATTAATTTGAAACATTAGGCTTTTTTTCGCGAGTGAATATTGGTGAATACGTCTGACTTGTAGGTACTGTTTCTATCTCTTTTTAATCTTATTTCTAACCTTGTCTAACCTGAACAGATCGCGAAAATGTATTATTCACTATTCAGTGGTGCAGCCTGTCATATGTACTTTGACGACTTTGACATATGGCTTCAAGGCTCCCCATATATGTTTTTAAATTTTTTATATAAAAAATTTAAACTAGAAAGAGGTTAGGTCGGTATTTTATGTAATTCATACGAAAAAGACCTGAATTACAAATGATTCCACCATTATCTCTGGCCTAGATCACAAAAAAAAGAGGATAATCCTGATCCCTGAAGCAAAGTGGATCGCAAATATGTCCCATATAAAAAATTAATCTTACGACCATTAAGTAAAATATTTGCTGTTTCAACGTCTACGTTTACTAAAATATCTGTGCCTCTAAAGTTTAAATTTAAACTGACCACTTCCACAGCCGTATCAGAATCCATCATTTTGCTGAACGATTTTTATCCTCAATCAAACAAAATTTCAAAAAGAAATAGGTTAAGTTACCGGCTGACAATACTAGTTGAATATGCTAACAGAATATTCAGCTGAAGGGTGAAGAGTTCAGTCATTTGATCTAAACTGGTGACGTCACATAGTAGTTTAAATGACTGACTATTCTCGCAAAAACGTAATATTCACTCATACAACACATACTACAACATACGACTTCACTCGCGAAAAAAAGCCTATTGTGTTCTATGACCACTGACTAGAAATGCTTGATACTTTGAAATTTTAACAATTTATAAATTTTATTCACTGCTTGATGAAATACGCTTAAAAGTTACATACTAAGTTTCCTATTATTGCATTGTTAATTGGTGCTGTGTAAGGTATTAATACAGAACTTTATCTAAATAATTTTATATTTATAAATTAATTTAAAAAGGTGAGAAATTTGTATTATAACCTAGAAATCAAAAAAATAACGGTCACTTTGGAGCCACCCAAATTGCTGAATGTCTAACTTATTTTTTAAATATTGACGTTTATTCAAATACTGGCTTTTCTTATGTTAATATACAATTAACTGAGTATATTTTGTAGTAAGACATATATAACTTAACTGTACCTAGTCCCAAAAGTAAGGACATGAAGGAAATGTATTTATTATAGTAATACATTTTGTTTTAGATGCCACGGACGAAAGTAGTTAAGAAAAATGCAAAACGGGAATCAGAAGAAAAGGAATTAAAACTGAGATTAGTTTTGCAGCATATACAGAATAAAAGTAAGCGGATAATTGCAGATAAAAGTTAACTTCTAACTTTTTTGTTTTAGAAAAAGAATATCTTCTAAAACTTAAAGAAGAAAAAAATAAAGCCGTTTTTTCTCTACAAGCATTCAAAAATGAAGAAAAATGTTTTATTCCATATAAATATCATAATATGACCATAAGTGAAATTGTAAGACTTATTTTTATGATATTGTTCCAGAATAGGGTATTTATCAGTTTTGTTTATTTTTAGACTGACGCTGAATCTTTTGAAACAACAGGATCAGTAAATTGTATATCTAAAGAAAATTTATTGAATATTACAAAATCCGTGAAGAAAGATAGAAAAAATGTCAAAAGAAGTGCCTCATTTGTTGACGACGAAGGTAAGTTTGCTGACACCTGCTGTTGCATTTTGCGATCATTTGAAATCTATTTTGTTATGAGTGATTAACATAACTTCTAAAATCATTAAGATGTGTAATGATTGATCGCTTCAATGTAAAGGATTTATTCAATCTAAATCATATGCTTTTCTCTCTATATCTGTTCAAACAAGCCAAAAGAGTAGATTTAAAACAATTTAGACCACAGTCACGATATTAATACATTAAATTTGCACCACTGCTTAAATTTGAATAGAAAAAAATCAACAATAACCCAATATGAAGTGCTTTGCATGTAGTTGTTCAATTTCTTTTCTTACCGCCATAACCCTCATCCTTCATTGCATCTAATTTGGGTGTTGGTATCATCCACCATCACAGGTTATCTTACAGCTGAAAGCGTTCATTCAGGTGGCCACAAATCTAGAGGCAAGGCTAGGGTAACACAATCGACTCGGAAAACAAGATCTCTCTCAAGAACCAACACACTGAAACCATCAGCAACTACGTCATACAAGACGCCCATGAATAAGGTCACGCCACCCAACACATACGGAGTCGTAACACCAAAGGTATAAAATAACGATCGTAAATGCGGGCTGTTAATAATAATGTGCCATTCCTTCTTCCACACAATTTTCTCACTTCTTGGCTGATCCTCGAGATTAGTACGAGGGACGGTGATTTTTTTTCATGGTTTTCTCTAGACATATGTGCGATGCGATTGAATGCTTTTTGTGCTGGGACATATGTGAATATTCCGATATAAATTGATTTGCGTGAGTGGTTGCCCTTAGTTTCGGGATGTAACTGACTGTATTAATTTGTACGTTTGTTTCTGATCGGTATCATAGTACTGTGGCCGCCACATAACTTGGCGAAACTCGACATGCTACAAACTAACCCGTTTGGCCTTATTGGTCTCCTGTGCGTCTAGTTTGGCAAGTCTGTGGCGATTACAGTATTTGCTGTGAAACGGTTCCTCTGAAGATGAAAGATTGTTCCTGTGTCCAATTTTTATCTAGTTTTACTACTTGTTCCATTTTGACTGGAAGACTAGGCACCATCCCTTTTTGTACTGCCGTTTTGAGTCTCGTTTTACTGTGATAAGCAGTTTAATGCTGTTTTTAGACCTAGATATTGTTGTTATTGTTATTAACGTGTTTGCAATTTCAGTGCAAACCGAATACGCCTCAGATTCTCTTGCGCCGACCCAAAAACGGAGAGGTAGCTTTGTCTATGCAGGGAAGTCCCCTTTATACCGCCAGCGTAGTAACCGAAAATATGGCCAATATTAATATCCCTCTTTTGGACGGCAGATTGTTGACATTACAACCCCAGAGGGGGCTGAGGGTCTCGCAAATTCCCCAGTTTGATCCCGAAACGCTACGCCAACTCGAAACCCTGCGCGAGAATCTCAGCAAAGTGTGCGCGGCAACTTCTGTGAGGTGTAACGATATTTGAAGACAGATTTACATAAATGTACTGAAAAATATGATGATTTTTTTTTGTTAAATATGTATTTTTTATTAGTTTTAATTTTCTACGTTTTTGCATTTAGATATGCCATATAGATATTAGATATGTCATATAAGGTTTTTGCAACAATAAAACTATTTTTTTAACAATCCAGTATTAATTTTTTTATACAACCGAAGAAAGGAATAGTAAATAAAAACTCGGTAGTAGTGTTTTAAACAGATAACAGATAATTAGTTTAATAGGAATTTTAAATAATTTTTTGCGAAAATAAAAAACAAAATTGAAGGTATAAAGCACTGTAGATATTGTCCTTATTGTACAACTCCATTTGAAGCCAAATATTTCAGAAATAAATTTTTGATATGACTTTTTGTTTCTTTTCTCAAAGAATACCCTGTTCAGTTGACAAAGTTAGTCTTTTTATGTTCTATGCTACCATACTAGAACGCCACCCCTCCCATTTCGTTTAATGGTGGTAATATCGGCCCCTGCATCGGCTAACAAAGTGACAGAAGAACGTCTAAAGCAGTGCCCCATATAAGTTTCCAGATGAGGCAAATTGAGACAAGTTGCTATTTCCTTTGGCACATTCCTTATTTTTTTCTCAAAATAAAAAAATTTCTAATTTCAATATTTTGCAGCTTTTGTGTAATATGCTTTATTGTCCATTCGTAAGTGGGAAAATTACAAAGTTTTTGTACTACATATTTTAACTTTTGATGCTCCACAACACCATTTATTAAAATGAATTGAAAAGTTGTCCAAAATTAGTTATATTGATCGATTTATATTAATTTGAATTACGTTTTCTAGCAGAAATCGATTATTAGGTGCTTCTTGTAAAAATCTCTCAATACTGCTATCCAACTGATTTGATTTTCAAATTGGTATTAGTTTTGTAAATTTTCTGATATTCTCATTTTTTTTACATTCAGTGTACTTTTTAATGTGAAATATACTAACCATAACGTCGAAAGTTTAATTTTATTAATTTCATATTCAAAATATGCCGTAATACTGCTTCCGACACTTTTTGGATTTTCTTCAAACTACACCACCCTTTGAATTTGTTGTAGGCAATCTTGTACTGCCTTGACGATTTTTTGGAAATTAATTGTGAAACAGCACTTTGTGCGGCTTCCAATACTTCCCCTGGTAAATGTTCGTCTTCACTTTCCAAGCTCTTTTTGAATTAAACACTTAGAATATGAATTACAATTAAATTCTGACCCTACGTGTTCAAATAACTAATTTTTATTGTTTATTAAATGCTATCGTTATGATATGAAACAATTTCACACAATCTTATTTTATTGCAGTTTTCGAAAAAATATTGTTTGCATCTCGAATGCAAAAAATTAACAGTTAAAATAAGGAAAGTCAATGAAAAAAGTTAAAAAAACAAGTATTTTAATGTTCCTCTGTTATAATAAAAAATAATTTATATTTTTATTTAATGAAAGCTCTAGAATGATGTGAAGTACAAGATATAAACTGTATAAAACCCAATGAACCACTCTACTCTATTCTTGGATCTTTGCTAAAAGAGCTGATCTTCTGTCGGTATTCTGGAAAAGTGCTCTAATCAGCTGCTTCAACTCGACGGGCTTGAACTGCAGGGCAAGAGGTCCTTTACCGTCAGCCCATCTATCATTAATATCCAACAAACTAGCACCGAGTACAAAATTCAGTTCATTCAGTTTGTACCAAGAAGAGACGTACAGACTTATCTCTTTGGGATCCGTGAATAGTTTCGGTCCACGCATAAAAATAACTTTCATTATTTCCACCAACTGTTCAGCTGCGTCACACGAAATGTCCTCGAATCTCACAACCGAAGTTATAATAATATTGCACAGAGAATTCAATATCACGCCAAGAGTTTTGTTATATATAGGATATGGCAGTACCTTATGCCAAACAGTTTTAAGTAACTCCTGCTGCCTTAAACACTGCCTTATGCTTTTCTCCGTGACTAACTCCAGTTTGTCCAAAGTGTGACCTGCAAGGCCAGATTCCTTCATTATCTCGTTTAATTGTTTCAGCTGTCCTTCCACGTAAGAAGTAAAAGTCTCGGAAGCTATCTTCTGCAATTGATATATTTCATCTTTAAACCCACAGTTATCCGTTTTTAAAACTGCCAACATTTTTGGGGAATACAGTCGATTCCATTCAGTTAATTTGAAGGTTATATAAAAGCAATTGTTGTGAAACAAAGCGACTTGTTGTGGTATTGTTTGCAACAGTTTTTTATGGTACTCAGGAACAAAACTGCTGTATTTTCTGAATATATTTTGTACTGTACAGAAGAGGCGACCTCCACAAACATCGGAAGCTGTGAGGGCTTGCTGAATAATTTTCTCGGTAAATTGGAGTAACTCGATAGTACTTTTGGAAACTGAACATTGTAGAAATTCATCTATGTTACATCCTAATGGATTGTTGGGATTATATGGAGTACCAACTTCTACTATGTCGTGCAAATCTTTCTTCATTATGTCCTGAGAGATTACAAGATATTCATTACACTTTTTGTTGATAAATAATATGTCCACGTTATTTGCATATTCAAATATCGATGCAGTATCTTCGGCAAATATGTGACAGTCCCTTAACACCTCTTCTAATGATTTAGTGTCTTCTATAATGACTTTATATTTCTGGAGTTCCGCTGCATTCGACGGAATAGTGTTCTGTAGACAGTTTTTTATTAGCAATTCTGATAAATTGTCTCTAATATCTAAGCCAATGTATCCCAAGGAAGTCAGTTCTTCATTTATGTGTACATTACAATTCTTTTTAAGGTATTCCAAAACAATTTTCAAATTAGAAAATACCTTCAAATATCCACATTTTTTTGTGGCATCTTCTGTAACAACTTTGAGGATGTGATACTTATCGTCTTCACTAATGTTTATTTTAACAGTGCAATCTACAACTGGCACAAAAACATAGTTCCACAAAGATTTGGCAAAACTATGCAAAGGATATACCACAGAATTTTTAAAATATAAAGCAAAAAGGGCCTGCTCTAAGTTATTGATGTCTTTTTTAATTTTTATAACAATAGATTTCTCATCTTCATTTTCACTTATATTAATATTGTCTGTAAATACATTTTTCAGTTCATTTAAAAGTATATTCTTTTTAGTGTTGATATTAACTTTCAGCTCATCTATTACTTCAATGTATTCATCATCGGGAATTTCATTTATCAATTTCTCCAAATTACAGATCAACTTCATCGAGTTTAAATACATTTTTGAATCTAATAACTCTGTGAAATTAACTAAAGATTCATTAATGTGGCACAGATTAAATACCACATGTAAGGCAAAATTAATGCTTTCTAAAGAAGTTATATGTTTCTCCAGTTCATTCTGGGAATTTAGCAATTCCTTCTTTATTGCATGTTCGGCATTATTTTTTAATGTCTTTATTTCTTCTTCAATTTCAAGTGCTTTATTCAACAAAATTCTATTTTGTTTAGGCCTTCCACTATATTTTACATAAACGTTTTCGATGTAACGTATAACCTCAATTTTTATTATTTCTATTGTTGACTTTAGTTCCGGTACTTTTTTATTAACTTCATCAAGCTCAACTTTTTCTGCTGATGACAGCACTTCTTCAAGGAAATGCATTTTGCACACAATAACTCAAACAGGTGTAATGAATGTTAAGTTACTGGAAAATATAAATATAAATGAGTGTAACCTAACATTTAAAATTGAACTTAAACTGTCAACGTCAACAATCGATTTGAGATTTGACAGTATACTGTCAACAATGTCAACGGTCGTGTTCCTTTGTTAGAATAGGCTTTTTTTCGCGACTGAATATTGGTGAATATCTGAATACATCTATCTCTTTTGATCTTAGTTATCCTGTGGGAGTTTAAATCTCTTCACTCACTCAAACTATACATACAACGACATACGACTTCACTCGCGAAAAAAATACTATTGTTCAGTTCAGCATGCAGTAGAGGATAGTGATAAGGTATCGATCAACTGTAGACGGTGTGGAGAGAAAGGGAGATAGTTTGGATACTTTTTCTCTCGCTAATCGTTGAAAAAGTGAAAAAGTAGTTGCATTAGCCAATCGCGTGCCAGCGTGAGAGAGAGAAAGAGAGAGTACCCAAACTATCTCTTTCTCTCTCTATCACTTGTCTGCACTGTCGTAAATATGTTTCCTCCATGTAATATGCAATGCTCTATGTTGAAAATTTCTAATAGCACGAAAATTTTCAAAAAACTAGAGTGCTTTTCTAAGGATGGCACCGCAGAAAACTGGGGTCTCTGAACACGCTGGGATATTCGGTTCTTCTGTAAGTGACCTGTTAAGAAGAAAAATCATTATTAGTTCTATTGAGAAAGAAGGCGGAGCCATCTATACGGTAAAGGTTCAATTAATTCTCCAGCGAATGTGAGGTTGTTACAGTTAGCTACCTACTAAAAAATTCTTCAGCAGTTTAGTGCAGCTTCTAGGAGATAGATGACAGCATGAAGATTTGGAACTATTTAATGTAACTTGATTGGTCAATTGACACAAGTGAGCGTTCCACTTCACTGATCATAAAAATAAATTGGAATGATGTATTTCTACGTTAAACATATTTGGATATGGTATGTATGAGGTAATTAATTGAGTAATTATTAGGTGAGGTAATTTGTAGACAGGGTTTTTCCCATACTAAAATGCAAGTTTTTTTTAGAATTGTATGTAGTAAATTTTATAAAATTTTAATATATTTTTAAGTTATTTTCAAAATAATAAAAACCGCGAAACATAAAAATTAATATGGCCAATGAAATGAAGTTTTGATTAGTCATAGAGAAAGGAACACTGTCTTTTTGTACGACTTTCAAAAATCAAAGAACATTATTTATTTTTAAAATTGTGGAATCATTTACTTTTCATTTACAATTTTTTACATCGCTTACGCTTACGCTTGAAAAGTGTTTGAGTGTATAGATAATGGGGAGGTTCGATTCTGAAATATATATTTAAATAATTTTGTATTCAATTTTGTTAATTAAGTGCCACATACACTTGCGTGCTGATACTGCTGACACTTCTGTCAATTGCTCGTTGATGGAATTAGAATTAGAGGAATATGGAGTATGGAGTTTATTTTTGACAGAATCAGGACTATCAGGAGTATATTTCTTAAATAAATATTTATAAGCTTGTGTCCATTTAAATTAATCGCATTCAGGAAGTGTTTTCCTTTTCTAGTAATTTTTAATTGTCTCACGGTGGATTAGTTGGAAGCACTGAAAAAGAAAGTATATTGACAAGTGTTATTAGTCATCAGCGTATGTCGATTCAAAAGTTATGATATTTGAAAAGAAAAGCTTTTTATTTGAGGAAAATGGCAAAAAATCCGCAAGAAGTCGTTTTTGAGGGTTGGTTGACGAAATCTCCTCCAACAAAACGAATCTGGAGAGCTGTAAGTTGGGTTTAACCAATTGGAGTTATCACCATTTTTTTATCATAGATTGTAACCAGCCACCACAAATTAATGATTCATATATTAAATACCTAGTTAGTGGCTGCAGATATACTGTGCACTTATCAGTTTTTTTTTGTTGTGTTGATTGTAGAGATGGAGGAGGAGATGGTTTTTGTTGACACATTCAGGGGAACTCCCGGGACAATATATATTAACATATTATACTGATAGGAACTGTAGAAAACTGAAGGGGATTATTGATTTAGATCATTGTGAACAAGTAGATTTAGGTTTAAAGTTAGATGAGAGAAAATTAAAGTTCGATCATGTATTCGATATAAGGACACCTACCCGTACTTATTACCTAGCTGCTGATTCAGATAGTGAAATGAGGTCTTGGGTTAACTGCATTTGCAAGGTCTGTGGATTGAAATCCACTAATGACGAAGAAGACGGTAAGTTTTTGAATCTTAAAATATGTTAGCTTATGTTTTTTTGTTTGTTTTTAGTCAAATCTGTATCCTGTCCAGATGTAGAAATAGAAGAAATACCTGAAAGCCGAAGAGAGACTTTGTTAAATAATTTCAACGAAACCCCACCTATATCACCTGTTACAACTAACCCCTACATACCCATATCGGAATGTATCACGGGAAAATCGCCTATTTTTGATCCTAAGGTAAATAATTCTTTGTTATTAAACAATTTTCGCAATAAAAATAATTGTCTTGTAGGATTTTAAGACTCTCTTGGAGTACAACATGAAAAATTCCTTTTTTAAATCTGAACATGTCAACGAGAGTTACGAGCTTCCTCAGAGAAATTATTTGAATTGCATCAATATTACACAGGATCCTCGTTTTTACGATTGTCCTAGAAAATTGGCACCTCCAGTTACAATGAAAAGTACCAGTACCATGGAAAAAAATCATTCTCCTCTGCAAAGTCCAACAGACTCTGACAGTGTCTTCAATGATGAGGATTGGGTTCATAATTCTGCCGACTTAAGTAAGTAGGTTTACAAACATAAAGTGGAAATTTGAAAAAAAAAACAAAAACGTTTCGTCGGTTTTATTATGACATTCTCAGGACTCTGTGTTCACCTTAATTTATGTAGTACGTAAGTCAGTGACGATTCCAGGAGTTCTCAATAAGTTTTAACAAATTCGATTATTATTCACAATTTTGATTATTGAAAAATTATTAACACTTTTTAGCTGCCATTAAAAAACCCTTTGCAAGTTTGTAAACATCCTGTACGTTGAGGTACGTTCCTTTAATTCCAGATACTTCGAGAAATACCAGACCCTCAGATAGTTCTGCCGACGTGGACATCATAGCAACACAGAAGTTCACGAAAAGCAACGGCGACAACAAACTCGCCGTTGCTCCACCGCCGAGACCCCCGAAACCCACCCACAAAGCGCCGCCACCGTGTTACCTTAACCTCACTCCTTCCAGAACGAGGTAAGAGAATTTTTCCCGCTCGGTTAACACCTTTCAACTGTCCGTGTGATTTCAGCAAAGAAGTGGATGAAAACGAACAGCCTAAAACGACCAAGGAATCTCAGAAAATTTTGACGGACGAGACGTACGATCTTCCTCGCTCTCACTTTGTCGAAAGTGAAGCTACGCTGAGAAAAGGCGCGCACTGTTATAATAACGCAGTTCCGGTCAGTTGCGTGGAGGGAACCATCTTCAGATACGACGTTTCTCTAAAACCGGGCACAAGCACCAGTACAACGGTAAGGAGCTTTGTGTGAATGTTTATCGCTTTCCTTGGTAGCGGAGAATTTGAATTTTGTCATGAAAGTCAGTCGGTGGGAGTTAAATTATAGTACACCTTAAATTTTCTATTTAGCTGCTAGAGGGCGCTACGTATGCTAGATTTAAAGTGTTAAAAGGGCCATAACTTTTTTACTCGCAGCTTTATGGCAAGATTTCACGTCGCTTTATCTTCTCTCTGCAGATTTTTAAATATGATATAGAAGAAGGCCAGGACGAGCCCCCCTCCCCCGCCCATTCCCACAGCTCCTCGACGGCAGTCTACTCCAACCTCCCTAGTCCGTTATACTGCGAGGGCCAGCTGATGCCCCCTCCCGCTGTCAACCGCGACTTGAAACCAAAAAGGAAATTGTCCGATTCCCACTCTATATCGTCGAATAACGAGCCACCTTCCCCGAGAAATGCTCCCTCGGTGGACAGAAAGCTAAAGCCTCCGACACCTTTACAGGTAGGTCCAGATTGTTTTTGGAACAAATTTTAATTTATCGTGCATGTATAAGTAAGAGGTTTATCCGGATTTCGACTGTTTCACGTGATACAAAAAAAAAGAAAACAAAATTTCTCGGTTTCTAAAAAAAATTTGATGTTTGGTCGAGAAAAAGTATGTGGCATGGTTCGATTTTTTCATCAAGTGTTACGACAGGTAGATTACTAAAAAATAATGATAATTTGTTATACAGGATGTCATGATATTCGTGCATACCGACAGTAGTACTGTAAATTAAAAAAAAATCAATTCTTGCCTTTTTTTTTAAATTAAATTTGAACAAAATTTGATTATAGCATTATTAGGCAACAATTAAATAAGAAGACGTTGCTTTGTATAAAAAAAAAAAATTTTTACGCAAAAGTCAAATAAAAATTATAAATAAATTATTCTGTCGTGGTCTACGTACACGATTGCCACCAATTACATACTTTCTAAAATATTTGACCTGCCCTTGTTCTCGGGCCAGGTTCTGTGGGTGCTGACCCACTATCGAAGCCCTTAGGTCCGCCCAGATGTTCACTTGTCATTGGCCCTAAGGTCACTACGGATGAACTCTAACTGGTGGAGTGTAACTCTTCCATCTAAAAAAATGAAACAAAACAAACATTTATTCGTTTTCCATTGTTGTAACGTTGCGAAACCCGCAGGAGGCGCACATGAGGAAGCACTTCAACGTGGAGGAGGACCAACGAAAGGTCAGGGCAGCCCCGAGCCCCACGCCTCCCAGCCTGGGCCGATCTCACGACAGCCTTCTGTCTCCGAACGACAACGAACAGATTTACCATTACGTCACGAGTAGGATGCAGTACCTGGACCTAGATCTCGAAGGTACCAGCTCCAGTTTCTCAAGTAACAGTACACAGACGTTGCCTGCGAGGAGTCAGGCAGACACCGTCTACAAGCAAGTGGACTTCATGAAGACGCAGGCCTTCAACATCACTAGAAACATTCTAGAGAAGGAGAGGCAGGAGCCCGTCACCTTTTCCAAGAAGTAGTTTATTTTTTTCCTCCTCTGGCACCACCTCTCTTTTGTTTTGGTAGCTCCGCATGTGCTATTCCGATCTTGAGTGGATACTTTCCGTTGCTCTTTTTGCAAGTACGCGAGTACTTGGCAATCAAGAGCGGTGCCTTTGCAGTATTCGAGAGGATAATTCTAGGGCTAGCGTTAGTCTATGCCGGCCATACAAGTCTGTTTAGAAACAAATTATAAGATGGTTTGCCTAAGATATTCAAGTAGAAGCGGGATGTGGGAAAACGCTAGATAGTCGTCGTAGCACCCGATATATCGCGGTATTTTCGTCGCGGTTTACCGAAACGCACTCTCCTTCCTATCCACGTCCACAGCGCACCTTAAAATAATTAAAAATGCCGGTTACGGAAGAGAAAAGCGGAACATTCTGTGCGGGATTGCGTTTGAACTCTTTTATGTACAGGGTGTCGCGATTTATAGGTCAAATATTTTTAAAAATAGATGGTAGGGCAGCAAACTGTAACTTCCTCAAAATTTGCAAATTCTAAGCTCGTTTCAATTTATTTTAAGCGGCGATTTTTGAATATTCCGTTGTTCTACAACCCTTGGCTCGGCTTATATTGTAAAAAGCACAAATAGTTTGTGTAAAAGTGGAAAACTGTATTTTTTCATCAAATTAATGAAATTAATATAAATACAAATACAAGGTGATTCCGAAATTAAGTCAAATTTTTTTATAACTAGTAAAACTTGTTAAAAATAATTTTTTCCAATACCGTTTTTAAAAAAACGCTATTTTTTGCTTTTTCGAGGGCATAAATTAATTTGGAAAAAATTATATTGCAGCCAAAAGCGAAAAATAAAGTTTTACTTATTTTTTTGGCAGTTTTTGATAAATTGGAAGGCCTTATTTTGGTGTTATTTAAAAATTCGAAATTGAAAAAACATCTTATTTTCAGTAGTTCTACACGCTGTTAAAAATATGAACCAACTTAGGAATCACCCTGTATACCAGCAACTGTTACATCCTTGAACATATTTAGAATTTAAAAAAAATAGTTCATAAAATTGTAACATGCTTAACAGTTCTGATTTTGGGGAAGTCGTAGTCTTCATAAAAGATTACAACTCACATGATTGTCGAGCTTATGCAACCAACATTGCACGATTAATACAGTCGATTAGAAATCCCTAAATCTTAGCGACGCCAGTTGTTACGATTTTTTTATAATGAACAGTGACAAACTGTTGCTTCTACGTTCAAAATAATGTGATGTTATTGTTTTTTTAATTTTTACCAATGCGAAGGAAAATTGCAAACAAAACTACTGGTCACGTGGCTTGTAATCATTTATGAAGGCTCTTGGAGTATCTGAACAGGATATTCTTGGGGTCTATTTAGTAACAAATACTCGACCTTCTTTTGTTTTTTACTTAAAAAACACCCTGTATAAGCGATAACATTTGTACACAACAATCGACTATCTAGCATACTTTTTAAGTGTGATTTTTTGAAGTTTAAGGCTTACGCATTTAGTTTTTTATATATTAATAGAGAAATATTAAAAAAAATATGTAGATATAGGATTTTATAAAACTGTTAATTTTTAATCAGTTGTTTTTATCAATGTATTTATATGTACTTCTTGCTTTTGTAAAAGCACAATTTTTCCAAAACGATATCAAAACGCATATCTTCAAATCGATTTCATTCAAAATCTGCTATATCGTCGAATTCTCTCCGGTTCAGCACTTTATCGATAAATTGCCATAGATTTCCTTGCAAAGTATGGATAACGTAACATTTTAGGTGTACAGAGCAAGCCATGGAAATGTCGAAACAATCGCAACCAGTTTGACGTGATATACTGTCAAGTAGATGTGCGATTGTTTTATGACTGAACAAAGCCGACCCAGCTGTCAGCATTGAATTGCATCCAAGTTAAAAAAGAACAATAAAAAAAAATACTAAATTATGTGTTGAAAAATTGTGGTTTTTGTGGCAGCCTTTAAAATTATTATAATTGAATATTCCCCACAAATAAGTATCTATTTACTGGATGAAAGGAAAATAGAAAAATTGATAATTATTTTAAATCGTAAAAGATAAGTGTTTTCTAAGTGTACTACGGTGAGATAATATAGAGACAAAGATGTTTTTTATATTCAGTAATAGTTGAATAAAAAACATTTCGTATCGCGGGAATCTTAGCCTAAAGCATATTAAACCGAAATTTTGTAGGCTATTTATATAAAGAAAATATATTTTAGTATAAACATGTAAGGCTTATCCTAATTTTCCCGCGACGCCCTGTATATCAAAATTTATGTGATGTATGTTTTCTCATTTAATTTTTATATAAAATTTATGTTCTACGCTTTTTTATAATGTACTTTAGCTTGTGTAGAAATATCACCTTTTCAGTTGGAAGTCTTCCTTATGTCAACGTCTTTGTTAATTTTGTACAAAATGAATTGATTTCATCCTCTCAAAAACGATGCGCACTGAATTTTCGACCCATACAAATCAAAATAATATTACTGTTAAAGCTTTAAATTTTAATAAGTGGCCATCTTATGAAGTTATGAAATTCATATCATAATAGATTAATATTTTTTTATTCTTTATATAT
Source organism: Anoplophora glabripennis (assembly GCF_000390285.2). Taxonomy (NCBI): domain Eukaryota; kingdom Metazoa; phylum Arthropoda; class Insecta; order Coleoptera; family Cerambycidae; genus Anoplophora; species Anoplophora glabripennis. The sequence goes on along the minus strand of NW_019417707.1, from coordinate 101,826 downwards.
TGATGTATTGTTAGGATATAGTCCATTTATAAAAATTTTAATGATGTTATACACCACACTGTATACAAATATAGAATTATTACAGAACTTTCCCGTTTCTTTTCACGAACTTAATTTGAGAATATAAATGGTATGTGATATAAGTAGAAAATTAGTCGAACTTAGAGTGGTGGCGATTTTATTATAAAATCCCTGTCCTTATTTTCATCAGAGTGGCTCATATACCAGAGCGACCTACTGCAGTAGGTACAAAATAATGCTTTACGTCGGTAGGCACTGAGGGTGGATTGTAAAAAAACTTGGATTAATTTTTAAACTTAAATTATCAAATGGTATGTTGTACAATACGTAATTGAGGGTTGGTTACCTAACCGCCCGTTTTACAAAGTTGGCAGTGCATTTTTGTTCATCCGAACTGCTGTGTCCGTGCATTTGAACTACTAAAGAAGAAATATGACGCCTTTGTGAGAATAACCTTAAAAAACATTAATTGACTGACACATGCCTTGTAGGTTATTTTTCACAGAACCACCTACTGCAGTAGGTACAAAATAATGCTTTATGTCGGTAGGCACTGGGGTGGATTGTAAAAAACTTGGGTTAATTTTTAAACTTAAATTATCAAATGGTATGTTGTACAATACGTAATTGAGGGTTGGTTACCTAACCGCCCGTTTTACAAAGTTGGTAGTGCATTTTTGTTCATCCGAACTGCTGTGTCCGTGCATTTAAACTACTAAAGAAGAAATATGACGCCTTTGTGAGAATAACCTTAAAAAACATTAATTGACTGACATATGCCTTATAGGTTATTTTTCACAGAGCCACCTACTGCAGTAGGTACAAAATAACACTGTGCCGGTAGGCATTGACATATGCTTTATAGGTTATTTTTCACAGAGCCACCTACTGCAGTAGGTACAGAATAACACTGTGCCGATACGCATTGACATGCTTTATAGGTTATTTTTCACAAAGCCACCTACTGCAGTAGGTACAAAATAACACTTTGCCGGTAGGCATTGACATATGCTTTATAGGTTATTTCTCACAGAGCAACCTACTTTTTAGGAAATTAAGGTGTTAGTTGTGTTCATAGAGTAATTCAAAATAGCTTCTAATAGTCAGTAGCATGTACGTTTTGAAAATATGTCAAAATTTAATGTTTTGAATCAAATACGATTGTATCCTACTGTTGAAAACCATTTTTAATGCACTAGGAACAAAGCTATTAAAATTTATCAAGAGGGAAATGCAGAAAAAAACAAGTAGGTTTTTATTAAAAATTTATTTGAATTAACGTTTATATAAATTTTTGTTATTTGTTATATTACATTCAAGTATATTTTATTCTTATTACACAAGGTTTTTGAAAGATGCTATAAAGTTCAGAGACTAATAGAATACAATGTGAAAAAGACGGTCGTTTCCTATAGACCGTCTTTCGTTTTTAACAAATATTGTGCGTAAGCACGTTTTTTTTTTTGTTAATTATTTATTATAAAGTAACCCGCTCGAATCGTCACAAAAATTTTCCTACCCCCTATTTTCGAGGGTGCTGAACACGAATCTGAAGTTATTTTTCTGCGGTCGAACCAAGTTCCCGAGAAATTTTTTTTCAAAATTCTAACCTGGATATTTCACAGAACTACTGTATGTAGTTTTCAGAACTTCCCCAATGAACATTGTTCAAGAAACATATTTTAATAAATTTCAAGTAAAAAAAATGTGTATTTAATAAATAACAATTATTTCTCGCTTCAGTCCGCCATTTGCGATTCGTGATGTCGTCGAAGTTCCCCCCGCCACTCTCATTCATCTGCGAGCAACCCAAAAAAAAATTTGTCTCAAAATGTCGCTATTAAAAAGAATGTAACCAGTGACCCTTACAAGACAGTTGAAAATGACCCCACTAACACTTTTAGCAGTCTAAAAAATTGTATGACCTAAAATTGACTTAAAAAAATCATTTTTGGCGTTCCGTATCTCAAAAACAAAGGACAATAGTCTCGTGGCCCACAAGAAAATGAACTTTGGGTTTTTTAATGTTCTATTAGTCCCCGAATTTAGGGCACCGTTTTCGAGTACCCTGTATATCTAGCTTTAGAATCTTTAAATAATAATATATTACAATTAAAGTAAAGTCATTGAGACACAGAAAGCGTTTTTGAGACTCGCTCATAATATCGAACAAAATTCCGATAATGACATGAGGCGCGAAAAAATAATTTCAATTAAAATACAGGGTCTCCCAAAAATAACTGTCAAAATTTTGTCTGAGTAAAATCCCTGAAATTTTGAATTAATACTGACGACTTAACAATGTAACGCTAAAATAAAATTTTTCACAATCTGAAAAAATACATTATCACCACTTTAATTTTTTTTTTAATCTTATTTTTACAACATTAATTACATCCTAGTCGTAATCTTTATTGCGTGTGTGAAAATAGATCACGGCGGGTGTGTTACTTACTTTTATTAGAAAAAATATTAGTTATAAATATTAGTATGTTTTATCGTTATCAGAACGTTTAGGAATTACGTGTAACTTAATTAACAACCAAGCGAATATAACGAACAAATACAGCAACTCGACTAAAAAAATTGGTTATAAAAGCTGGATCTGTTTATTGTGATAGTATTTGATTAACCCGTGGCGGTACCCTTAGGCAGCGCGGCTGCGATAATATCGTAATAGTAAATGCAAAATACTGTACTGTTATGGGAAACGATTCTCAGAAATTGACCCGCCGTTTCCGTCAATTCCTTCTGCAGAGCGGTGAGACCGGAAGGCACCTTCTGAGGTGCGGCCGTCGACGATTCTATGATGTCCAAGAAGAAATCCTTAACACGTTGCTCTGAAAAAACATTTGAATATCGGTGCCACCCAGGCTACGGTCGGTTTAATTTTAACACTTACTGACGATCGCCTTCACTTTATGATCGGGCTTCCCGATGTCCAATATCTGCTGCTTCAAGTTGGCCTCTGCCGCTTGGAACATTTCCGGCAGCTCGTACTTCTGCTGCGCCTCTTTCAAGTCATTCACCACTTGCTCGGCCACGTTCGGCAGAGTTTCATTTAAATCTCTGAAAATTTTATTGATTCGTTGTAGAAAACGGGATTGTTACAAAATGATAACAGTGGTAAGTTTTAGGAGTCACAAGTCATTGTTTAAGTTGCACTTAAACTATTGTCTACGCCGCTACAGGGCAGCTCCTGAACCCGGTTGTATGTGCGCTTATCAGTGTTGCCTTCCGTTATTTTATTAAACCAACTGCATGAAACTAACCAAGTAGCAGAGAGTGAGACTGCAATGGAAAATAATTTTGTAAAAGCAGATTGCTTTTGTACGACTCGTCGTATTTTTTTTGTTAATGCAGACGAAGTCCCGAATATAAACATTTTTCCTGTTCACCATACACACAATTCACGAAAACTTACTTATCATTCTTAACGGATTGCAGCAAGATGGAGATGTGTTCCTTTAAGGAGTCTTTGAAAGGTGCGATAGACTGTAGATCGGCACCTGCGTTGCTGATCGTCACTAGCAAAACCGTGGCTACGGAAATGAGTCGGAATGTCCTCATCTTTAAGTCGATCAGTCTCTCCTCGTCCAGCATAAACGTCTGAAAAACCGTTTAGTTTAAATAATGATAAAGGACGATAGAACAGACGATTTACCTCCGGATATTGCGCGTCTTCCTCCCAATCTAAAAGATCGACGCAGGACTGTAGGAATCCTTTCTTTAGAATGTTTCTTATGAATTTTTCGTATTCCACATCGGCCGGTACAGGCTCGCTCGTGTTCACGTGCTTTAGCAACCATTTACGAGTGTGTTCCAACCCATCTAAAAAAAAAACTTTAATAATGCATGACTGATTGCCAACTAACGACTTACCGTTTTGAATGGAAAGAAAATCTGCAAACTTCTTCCTCTCCAAATCGACGCTACAAGCGATGATGTCCGGCCTGGCCATCTGAAGGGTGAAATTGGCCATATCCAGCTGCATTAAATCCAGAGTCTAAAAAAAACCAATTTAAAAAACGTTCGTCGATCCCTCCTTTATATTTATACCTCCAAAATACCTTTGAATGTATCAATTACATCCTCGGTTTCCGTCAATTCTTTGATTCTGTCGTCCCTTACCGGTGCGCACAACTTAGACATAACCGAGATCACGTATTGTGCGTAATGCTACAAGAATTAATAGTTAAGTTAAAACGTCTCTTTTTTAAGAACTTAACTCGGCAAACCTTAAAATCTAACGTTCCTTTTTCAGCTTGCTGTTTGATAAGTTCGCTATCTAATATTTCGGAAATTTGTTGCTTTATTCTGGTATGTTGAGGTAGTAATACGGCAAATAACCCCTGCTTTATTTCTTCCAATAAATTAAAAGCCTGAAAAACGCAATAAAAATAACAACTATCTCATTTTCGATCTACTGTGAACGGCAAATATGAAATAAATTCTCAAAGTATTCAAATATTTTACAAGAATGTTTTGGCAGGTTGATTTTTAATTACAATTCATTTATTCAAAAAAATGCAAAAAATAGTTAAAGCCTTGTCTTGGCAACAGCAATACTGCATATTTTATCTTAAACCTTGTTACAACATACATAAGTTAATGCCGATACAAAAAAAAAAAATATGAGTGAATCATCATCTTTATTCCATATAAAGCTCTTACAACCTACAAGTAACCTTGTCCTTGTCTGTTGTGGTCGTTACACTTTTTTTATACCTGGAAGGTCTTGGAAATTTATTTTGTCTGTAAACATGGTCAGTTTTCATAAAAAACAACATTCAATATTCTTCCACCTTACACTCTTAAAAGAAAAAAATTATATTGACATAATTTTTAATAACAGACACACTGAAAATAAAATGCGACTAACCTGAGCGTAGTTAGGTGGGTCCTCGGCTAGTTGTTCCCTTAGAACGTCCCAAAACGCTTTGTGCATGGTTTCCTTGATCATCTTCTGAATGCTATTGGGTGGCGGTTCGGCTCTCTTCAACTTAAAATCTTCATCGACCACGATTTGGTGAACCAAAGCCATGTCTCTCATTCCATTAGCTGCCTGCATTATTTCTTCTAAAGACACGAATTTTGGAGGCGAAGCAGCGGTGAGACCACTCGTTACCATGAATTGCTGAGATGTAGTTCTCTGTCTAAAAAGGTTGCATTAACAAATAAGCAAATATTTTATAAATCTTCGTATGTTAAAAAATTTGTGAATATAAAACAATCCTGGTTAGTACTAAAAAATTGCAAAACAAAAAAATATCACCCACTACTCACATCAAGGATCAACGTAAATATATCATAACATACCCAAAGAACCCTAATCTCCCATTTACAACCCTAAATAAAGATATTTTTATTCAATTTTTTTATGTAAAATTGTAGCATCATGTAACAAATTATTTTTAAATATGACAGACAATGTAAATGTAATATGCTGTGAATTATTTATCATGCGCTCAAATTACTTACCTTTTTTCTGTAAATCCAGAAGTTCCATCATCGCTGGTATAGGAGCATTCGCTGGTAGTCCTAATTCTTGGTAAAGTACCAGTCTCTTTTGGTTCACTAGGTACATTTTTGTCACTTTGACTCATTTTATCACACAATGTATTTTCACAATCAACCACTTCTATGAGCTAAAACTGTTGCAAATACTTTAGAAACGAGGCCAGAGAACTATTTTCAGACGCAAATTGAGCAATTTATAACAACAAGAAAGGGAACAAGTTAATGCAAGGCTGAAGGCTGCCGTAATTGTGCCGAGATGGAGACAGTGCTAAAACGCAGTTCATTCATATCTTGATCAAACTTATTCTGTCAATTTATGACTAATACAACTGGAATAAGTATGACTATTTCACATTATTATGTAAGGATAGGTATTAACTTACATTGTTTTAATTTCACAAAAATTTTGAATTTTTCTTAAGTCGTCAATGTTAAATGACAAAACGTCAGTTGGCTCAGCTGTTTATTGTTTACCAACACCAACAATTCTCAAAATGTGTTCAAAATTATTTCTGTTGTAGGGAATTTTTATTCTCTATTTTGGTATAACTTCTGCAACTACGGAGTTAATTTTGCAAACTGTATCACTTTTGTATCACAAAACGTATACAATTTATAGGGTTTCGATATTAACGAAACTTTCTCAACACCTCATACTCTGAAATTGGAAAAAAAAATAGAGTAACCCAGAGTTAAAAAAAAAACGTGCATTCAATATTTCAGACACCGTTCAGTGAGGTGAATTAAAACGAATGCAGTTCATGCACACTAATGGACTAATGGAATACGCTTTTATCTTTGACAGATTTTAGATTTATAAACCGCCAAGTTAGAGTTAGAAGGTTATGTAAAATTGTTTGTCATTTTTGTTTTCATAATATCCAAATAATAAATATTACAAAGGTGATAATTAAAATATATTTTCTAACATGAGTTCGCAATCAGTTTACGAAGCAGCCCATAAAGGAGACTTTGAATATGTTCGATCTAAAGTGGAAGAAGACCCTAAATTGTTACTGACAACTGATTCTGTAAGTATGAATTATTTTTGCTTTGTCCTTTGTACGTGAAGTTTTAAATATTTTATAGAATGCACGTATGCTGATACACTGGGCGGTCCTCAGTGGCAATTTAAAACTTGTAACTTACTTAATTGAACTTGGATCGCCAGTAAATTCCTTGGATGACACGGACACAACACCTCTCATTTTAGCAAGCTCTGCTGGACATTCTGAAATTGTTAAATTAATACTAGAAAAAGGCGATAATGTGAACCATAAATCCATAAATGGACATTCGTCACTTCAGTATGCTGCTTCCAAAGGATGGACTGAGGTACCTTTTTAAATTAACTGTTTTGAAGTGCTAAATGTATTTCTGTATAGATTTGTAGGTTATTACTGGAAAATGATGCAGACATCAACATAACTGACACAAGAGGAAGCACGCCATTACATAGAGCTGCATCGAAAGGAAATATTGAAATAGTAAGGATATTCCTCAATTATATCGATAAGTTAAGAATTAACCAGAAGGACGTCTACGGCAACACTCCTTTACATTTAGCTTGTGAGGAAGATCGACAAGAAGTCGCTGTGTTGCTAGTGGAAAATAGAGCTGATGTCGAAACGAAAAATAGAGACAACCAGACACCGCTCGATTTGTGCAGTCCTAAATTAGCCAAGTTAATTAAGAATAAGTTGGAAAACATTAAATGATCCTACAATTTATTTGTGCTTTGTAATTTTTAATATATTTATTTCTAATGTGGCTGCAGTATTTTTTATTTATACTTACCTCCTTATATTGATTTAAGGGTAAATAAATTCATTTCCAATATTTAAAAATTTGGCAATAAAAATGCACTTTAAACATAATTCTGTAGGCATTGCAGAACTTGTTCCTTGGTACCAAAAGTCTGCTAGCATAGCTTAAAAGCTAGTATATCACAAGGTTGATAACAATGGCGTACGATTTAAATAAAAATGATGAAAATCAATTAAAAATGTATATGTTACTAGTGAAATAGTTCAGCTTATATTCAGTGACATAATATTACACGTTTTTTATGCAAATATCCTATTTTTGTACTTGAAAATGGCATTTAACAAAAACTGATTTTTTAAACAGTAAATTTTTAACACGAATATATTTTTGCACACAGTTTATCAGTTCACTCGATGGCTGCTTACCATTTTTTCACATTACTATACTACCTACTTACAGTAACGCATTTTTACTGTGACTGGAAAGTTGGCCTGTTTTTTATTTTTGTATAAATCATTATTTATTAGACTATTTATAAAAATATAAAAGTACAACGAATTTGACAAATAGTTGTAGTCTAGCACTCTCGCAGTGTATAAATTTTACAATGTTTACATATAAACTTTTATAAACACAAACTATGCTTTAATTGCGCCATCTATTGACGGGAAGTTCAACTAAAATCTTATACCGTTGTCCTTACAGACTGGAGTTAATTGAATAACAAGTTTTCTGTAATCCGCGATTATTTTTAAGATGCAAGCGCACCAAGCGGCGAAAGCAGTAAGCTCCGAAACAAGGTAATTTTGACATTGCCGTTCGCGTTTACACATTTATTTCAACATTTGTCTTATTTGCCATTATTATTAGTAATTTTGTTATCAAACTGCGGTTATTTGACTTTTGTGTTATTTTATAGGTTTCAAATATTTCATAAATAAATTTTAAGGCAAGTATTTTTGTTTACTTTATTTGTCTCTAGCATTACAATGTAATGTACATTTTATTAAGTTATAACTATGAACTTATCCGTTGTGGAATACATTTCCTATTTACATATATATGCTAACGAAAACTCTCGTTGTATATTAGGAGAGGCAGTTTTTAAGGCTGATTATGTGGTACTATATGGGAAAATTGAGCAAAGTTAATTTAAATTTAGAAATTTATATTATGTCTGCAGACTAGTGCTCTTACTTACTAACAATCCTCATGAAATTCAGGGAGTATTATCTATCGGCAATAATATTTTGAAAATTTCTTCAGTGGTTTGATGAAAACTTAATTCTGGATTTTTCTTGGACCATGAAGAGCAACCTTGAACTGAACAATAATAGTTTGACAGTTTCTTCTTTCTATCCATAACTGCTGAAATTTTCCTCACTATTTTCTTAAAATAACAGTGTTCAAAAAACGAACACTAAATACAGTTTTAAATAAAATACAAAACGAAATGTCACACACAGAAGAAATATTTACCTTGTTTCGCTAGTATCACTTGTCACCGCCAGAGGGCGAGCTCTTAGCTGCATTCGCGAATAGCATGTCTATTGTTTAGTACGTCACAAGGCTGATAGTAACGGCGTCTGATTCGAATTAAAACTTGGAAAATCGATTAAAAATTGAGACAATTATCAATTTCTTTGCAGAACAGCAGTCAGTGGCAAAACAATACACGTTTTTTTTTCGTATGTTGTAGTACATTGCCTTGAACTAGTTAGAGCATCTAAAAAAAAACCTTCTTGTAACTCTTTTTACATATCCAGTAACTTTCACGTAGATCGTATGGGTATCTTGGTATTCAAACAGCAGCAATGTGAAGACTTGTGAAAATTGTAGTCATGCAATTCCGTGTGCTTGACGAGATTATCCTTTAACATACAGGTATTTATGAAGTCATTGACCAAGTAGAAATATTGATCTATATCCTGCACTATATCCCAGTAGCGTACGCTCTCTGTAGGATACGGAGAAAACCAAGTCCCCACTCTCGTATTTCGGGGTCGGAAAATCGACACACGCCTCAACCGAGTACTACAACTACGTCCGCTAAAGACTAAAGCAGTTGCGTATCGCTATTATGTTCGAACCATAGATTTATTTTCCCTCGAACGCTCCGCAATATGTAATCAGAGCTAGCCAAAATGTTAGCAACCATTGTGATATGATTTTACTAGCCGCAGACGCCTATGTGGCTCCGTGAGGCCCCACCAGGTAAATGTTTATGTGTAATTTGTCGTTGTAAGGGCCGATTTGCCCACCACCCCCGGTGTCTCCCACATTTACATAATTCTCAACAATTTTTTATAATGCCATCTCCGTAAAGGTGCCGATCGATAATATTAGCGGTTATTTTTATAAATGCATACATGACTGATAATAGCTGACCTAAATGGTAGGTAGGGGTGGATGGGGAAGGGTGTAATTTGGGTAAATATGCACGTTTGCTGTTTGATTCGCATTCTCTGGCGTTATCATTATCTCTCGCAGTGTTTACTAAGTGAAAGTTTAAAAAATACAAGTTTTGTTACGGGGTAAAGTCGGGGTAGTATCGAGAAAAGTAATTTTAGGTTAAATTAATTAGTAATAATAAGATGCAGACAATTATTACGAGGAAAATGACAATAGAAATTATATTGTAAGTATTTTTTGTTCTTACAGATTATATAATGGTAATATTTCTTCCACAATTCAATTCACGAGTAATTCCACATAAAACAGATTAATATTAATTTCATTTTGTTGATTTCTTAATTGGTATCTTTACGCATGTTTTATTTTGTGACAAGTATCCATTTCCAGCTTATTAACATTATTTCTCAGACTGATAATTCCAAATTCGAGATATCTATCAATGAATTAAATTATTAAACAATTTTGTAAATCGCATTTTGAAAATAAAGAACTTTTTGCGAGTAAGTCGATATAAAAGTTTATTCCATTCGTTCTACCTTTAAATAGGGACTAATTCATATTCTATTATGTAATGTATTCCAGTTTAGCCAAGTTTTGTAGACATTTATCAAAATATTAAAGTACCTAAATCGTAAGACTGGCGCATGCACCAAAAATTAGAAAAATTTGTAATTGCCGTGTAGATAAGATATCTTAGGAAAGTCTTTATGAAAATTTTGCCATTCGAACGCTTATATTTTCAAATTTAATCTCTTAATATGGCCATTTCGTGGACCATCAAAATAACCCTCGCAGATTTTGCTATTTGTGTCGAATTAGACGAACGTCGACTGTAAATCCAATGTATCTAATTTTCGAGGAACGATTTCAAATTTTCTGTCATAGAGAAACTAAATTTTTTTAAATTAATTAATAAATCTGTTAGAGACAATTGCAGATGCGAAATATGCTCAATATGTTGTGAAATTTGGTTTTCTACGCTAATTCTTCTTCTAAATCACAGCGGCTGTTTTCGCATTTATAGTTTTTTTCTTATCCGCTAATTGTTGTTTGTATCTAACCGCCATTCACTAATAGTGTGACTGAGACATTAATATGATTGGTGTGAAGCAGAACGATGTACGATAACTATATTCGGAATGAAAATATACTTTATTAATTTTATATGTAGCTGTCTTCCACTGTAATTGACAGCTTCATGAAAAATTTATAGACGTTACAGAAACAGTTGCTTACATATGACATAACAAAAGTTGTAGGCTATATCTAGGTTAGGTCACAATGGTTTTAGGTCCTATATACTATTTATAGATTGTTTATTTTAAATTGCATATTAAAATGGACTTTTATCAAGTTTTGTTATGTCAAATTATTTTATCTTTGGTTTCAGCAAAAGCGTGTGCAACTTGCTTTAGAAACGTCAAACACTAGCATGTATACAGAATGGATAAAGTAACGAATCAGTTATTCCGTTCATCAGATTTCATAAACATGTTTTTTTTGAAAAACTTAATACTATGTGTTCTGTTAACTTCTGATATGGATACTCTATTCAAGGACTTTGATCAATAGGAACAAGAAATTGCGAGCCTCGTAAGTTGCATTCTGATAATTGTACTTTTTTCTACGACCTTTATCAGAAACATGTTTTTAACTTTGTAAATTTACTGGAAACTAAAAAGAGATCAACACCTAGTATTTTGAGGCAGAAATTAAACAATTTCAATCTTAATCAAAAGGGTCGTAGAAAAAATATTTTTGTAGCTCAAGTAAAAGTTTTGTCGTTTAAATGAGATTCAAAAATTAAACGCCAAAACATCATTATACGTTTTCGTACACTTTGAAAGACGTTTTAGAACATCAAGTTTGCATGAAACATTACGTTTTTTTTATTAAGAGAGCGATATACCCAATGATTTTCCTACGGACAGCAAGCTTTTAAAAGTATGTGCGTTTTCGTACTTAAAGAGCCTAAAAATACGTTTAAGAGGTTCATAACGGAGTTATTTTTAACTTAGTCGGTAATACACAGATAGGAAACTTTAATGGTACCCATTATAGTTCTATTTGTTGATTGAGTACTTACTAGTAACTATATGTAGCATCGTTTTCAATATTTATAACCGGCCATTCATCCATCGTCTAATGTAAATGAAAATAGTTATAGATTTATTTATTAAGTAACCAGCAAATAATTGTCATTTATACGAAATCGATTGACTTATTGTTATATATTTTAGATTACTTTGTTTCTAGTAACAAAAAACATGTTGTAGGATACAATTTCAATTCAGTGGTGGTAAAAGTATATTTAATATCTAATATATCTTGTTCCTGTTTCGTTTTGGAAGTAGGGAATATCTTTGAGTACAAAAACAGAGAAAGATTACACCAATTTGAACATATTTTATGTATAAAAACTTGAAGAAAATGTTTCCTACATGATTTTTTATTTTTGTCGATCAGTTATCATGTTCAGAACTCTGCCCCAACTATCATCTCGATTGCGTTTTCTGTTTTCCGCATATTTGTATCAAATGTCTATATTTGTTTAAAGATTATGTTGAAAATTTTAAGCTAGCTCTAGAAATATTTTAGAATTAGTACAAATTCAGCTTTAAAGTGTCAGCTAATAAATTGTTGTTGGAAGGTATAGAAACGAACGAAAAAATTAATATTCCCTCACCCACTAAGGTCGGTGAGGTACAATATTAGGGAAAGTATAGCCCCTAGAACTTCGGGAAAAAAATTTGATTAATAAATCGACCAAAAGAAATCGCTGGAAATAGTTTTCAAGTTTGTAGCTCAACCGTTAGGGGGCTCAATCTACATACCAAAACGGTGAGTTGAATTTTTGTCAGAAATGTTTCCTATTCAGATATATTAAATAGTACAAATATGGATAGTCGGATTCATTGCGCATAACTTTTGTTATTGACATTTTGTTCTATCCTTTGACAGAAAGGGTGGGGCAAGTCCCTAATGTTTAATTAGAAAAATGCATTTTTTGAGGATTAGCTCATCTAAAGCCCATAGTGTTATACCTCGTTGGAAAGGTCTTTTCATGCTTTATCTCGTGGTGAATGGGTAATGTCATTTCCCTCTATATTTTTCTTTACATAAATTAAATCAGCACAAAAAATAATAAATATAGTATAAGTTTGAGATTTCTAACGAAAGTGTTTATTTATTGGCGATATTTATCCAAGTTTAGGTTGTTTCACGTTTTTTTAAAAAAGTGAAATAGCAGGATAAAACTTTTTATAGGTTAGTTTGAAGAGCATAAAAATAGCTACATTTTGACGTCAAAAAGGGGTCGATATCTTTTTTTGTTATCAAATTATCCGCAAATTAGTAAACAAAAGATAAATAATGATAATGATTTGAGGAACACGTTTTTGTTATTATTTTCAAGATTGTTATTGACTCGCTCAATCAAATTTTTTTTTCCGAAGTTCTGGCACCTATACTTTCCCTAATATCGTACCTCGTCGACCTTAGCGGACACCTTATATAAATAAATAATAAAATAATAATTTCTGATACGGTTTTGATGTGCGTAATGAATAATGGTAAAGCAAATCATTTTGTTTTCGTAAACGAAGTTAACGGTGTTCTATGTTTCAGTAATTGCCAGTTTATCGTCTAAATTTAGGCTAAACTAATGTAGAAAAATCAATTTCTTATAATTACATTTTAAGATTAACTAGTGTTCGGGTCAATATCCCGCAGAAATACACGTTTTCACGTTTATGAGACTTATTTCTTGTTGTTAACAGGCCATTTGCATTTATGTCAATTTCCAGTTCATTACTATTTAAATCAAGGGAAAATAATCCTAATTTCATTTCATTCATTTTCTGAATTCTTTTTGTAAAAGTTTAATTTCATATCAAATGGGCTGATACTTTAATATACAGCGTGTTCTGATTTATATCTGCACAGGACATTAACATAAGTAAAAAACAAATGAAGTTCGAACACGTTTTGTTAGATAGACCTTAGAAACCTTTAGAAACTTTATTAAAATTTAAAATCATTAGCATACAATTACAAACGATTTTGTTGTCATTTAGAGAAATTGTATTAGCATTTTTTACTGGAAATTTAAGAATCCGATATTATTTTACATCCATTAGCTTGGCCTACTACGAGTGAAAGATAAATCATACTTTGTTTGTACCAAACTGCCCTTTTTTTCGTCAAATTAATGAAAAATAATAAATTAAAAGTGTAAACATACCATATTTTTGGTTTATTAAATAATTGTACAAGAAATTATCCTTATTTCGAAAAAAATAATGTAGTAAAATTATAAAAATGTACCACAAACTATTACATTTTAAGTTTGAGTAATTATAAAGAAATCTGCGTAGAAATTGTTATGAGGGGAACCTATACCGGGTGATTCAGAACTTATCCAAAAAAAAAAATTCTGGATGTACAGGGGACCCTTACAAATAGAATTTTGTAAAGAAAAAATCAAAGAGGGCAGTTCGAAAATGATTTAAAAATACACTTCTGCACGGCACTGGAAACTGGTCCACTGTAAAACCTGACCTCGTACAATGCTACCGGCATGGCGGTGTGATAAAAACGGACAAAAACTTTCGCAAAGAAAGAAATATGAAAATAGAATATTTTATATCGGCAAATTCAACTGCTTTTGCCTTTATTAATTAATAAAATTTTAAATAATAAAATCATTTGACATACCCGATGTTACAACAATTGTTCAATATTTTATCCACCAATGTGTAAACACATTTGGGTCCGTTGTACTCAGTTTCTACGAACTAACACACATGTTGTCTTGTTTCACCATAACACAAATGCTTCACCATAAATTAAAACGATATCCATCAACTCCGAGTACACGCAAACCATTTTTGACACTATAACTACCCATTTTTGACACTAACTACTAAAAACCTATTGTAAACACCACAGATAACAGGTAAATATCGCAACGACGATTGCAAAATCCTAATTAGTATTCGGAGTCGCTGAGGCCACGTGGCGAATGACGATAGAGACTACAATTGTCCAACTATGTAGTGGTTGAATGTACTATAACTTCTGTTGAATCTAAAATTTTCTGGAGCTGGTCATAAATAAGGCCTTAGGTATATTAGAGCAATAAGCAATCAGATATTTTGATTGTTTTCATTTTTATAATAAAGGTTAATGTCTTAGAAAAAAATTAAAAGAAATGGGGCATATATTTTGACTCATTTCTATCGATTTTGGAACTTTTTCTTTTCTATTTAAATGACTGTTGGTCTATACCTCGAAACCGATTCGAGATATCGGATCTTCGTTTTAATATTTCCATTTATATCTTTCGGGAATATGTCAACATGTGAAATATCTGAGGTAAATAGTGTGAAAATGTCCTATATCGCTGTATCTTTGTACAATTGTCAGTAGTTAGTTTGTTCTCATGACCCATTTGTTGCTTGCCAGTGAAACCTAGTAGTGTACATCATGACGTCACCTGGCCCCTGCCCGGGTGACGTAGGCCGACGTCAGAAGCGCATGGGACCCGCCCCTTTCGCCTCCTTCGAGGACCTCTCTGACGAGGTGAGATCCCGTGTACGTATCACCCCAGACTAGCGTAGACCCACACTTATATTATTAATTGGATCTCCAGGATCATTGTGTCGGATGCTCTGTAAATTTACTACACTTTCGAAAAGAAAATTTTGCTACGCTTTCGATTACACATAAATTTTACTACACTTTTGAATTTATGATTTTCGAATGAGTGATTTTATCGAAGATTCACTAAAGATCTTTTAAATAAAGCATAGTGCTTTGTTTAATTCAAAACAAAATTTCAGTATAGACGGGACGTTCTCATTTTTCCTGGCGCATTCGCCATATTTTACAACTTTTTTTAAAAACTGACCAAATTTAATAGATACTTAATCTTATAACTTAAATTTCACTTATTTCAGTCTCGAAAATTTAATTGCTTCTGTCAACATGACACATATAAGTTTGACATAATGATTTTGGACATTCAAATATTAGTACGTAATTTAATTCTATCTTATGTATTAAAAAACCCTAACATATACACGAGGAGTACATACAGCATGTAAAACACGAACCTTAGATGTAAGACCTTCTCAAAACAGCTCGAGAGGTGGACCACTTGCTTAAACATAAGCACAAATTGTCAAGATATTGAATACGCATTCAATACACATACATTTAAGGATTAATTGTAAAAATAGGTGTATTAAATACGCGTTTTAAAGAACAACGTAATTTTAACTACTCATAAATAAAATACTTGCACAAATGTTCATGACTTATTAAAATAAGACATTTTAATGCTCACTAAGATGTTGAATACGCATAATGATATTGAATACGCTCTATGCTGTTAAATACGCGTCAGTGTCCTTACACTACACATTAAAAATACTCATAAAATACATCAAATTAAATGCATATATAAATTGTTACCAACTTCACTAAGATATTGAATATGCACTAAGTTAAATACGCATTTATGCCCCTACTTTATACAGTAATTATCAATAATTAATAATTTTAAATACACTTTTTAAACGTGTTGGATACTCGTCTCACGTAACAATGTTAAATAGGCATAAATATATGCTCAAATTCTCATGAATATATGTGTAAAGTGTTTTATTGAATATGCGTAAATTGTTTTAATACGCTGTATAATATTGAATACGCATTAAGCTATTAAATACGCATCTCTGTATATTTTAATCATTTCGAATGCACTTGCTAAACACTCTATTTGCAAAAAGAGATGTATTTAAATACGCTTAATATTTAATACGCATAAATGCACCAAATTAAATTCATATATGAATATTATACGCATTAAAGAATTGAATACGCATTAAGTTGTTAAATACGCATCCTTACGTTATACACCAATAAATTACAAGCATATTTTAATCACGTATATTTAAATACGCTTTTTAAATATTTCGCATAAGGTACTGTTAAATACGCTTAGATACACAAACTGTATCTCTGTTATCCTTCCAAAGTATGAAATGAAGTGTAAAATATTGTGCTCAATTTACGCTTTGTAGCACATCCATACACTACGCCCAGGGTTGGTCTTGATTAGTGCAGCGAATAATTACATTGTCCAATTTAGGGCCAAGGCGAACGACCCTTATCGGGCTTTCGATAGTTAAAGGACAGAGACTTTCACACTTTTTAAAATGGGGGATGGATATACTTAATTACTTTACTAATGTATTTGATTTTTTTTAGCAAATATCGATTGCTGATAGTTATATTTTAGGATAATAGAATGTGAAAGTGTATAATAAAGATTATTATTTTCGAATTGTGGTCCACCTCTTGATACAGCTGCATGTTCCTTTTAGAATTTCTGTATTCTGTAACTTGCGGGAGTGATTATTCTGCAAAATTAAAAATTTATTGAAATTTGCGGTAGAAGCAATATAAGTTTCCATCAAATTGTTTTTCCATTCCATTTACGTATTTAATTTTTGCATTAGATATTCCTAAATGTAACTTCATAATTACCTGTCAGCGATCGTTTTTTTTTTGTTTATTACTGTTTAAACTGTATTTAATTTAACGTTTCATTTTAATCTTAATATTCTGAGTAGTTGGTGGTTTCTAAATTTGGGATTACGTTATCCCATTCTCCTCAATGGAACCGATAGGGACGAAAAATAACGAATTAAGCTCGCGTGACTTATGCCATTGCATATAATTATCTGTTATTCCGCTTCAACACACAATTTCAATTATATCATATCTTTCCAGCAATATTTAGCAGTATAGCCGGATGATAAAAATTGTCACTATTTTGGATATAATTAACTGTCTACTTTAATTCGAGTATAACTAGCGGGAGAGTAGCTATTGATACTTCAGATATGTCTAAATATAATTAATAAAAAAAAACAAATACATGGTATATTGAAATTGTTGAGTAACGTAATCACGCGAAGCAATTTTTAAATAGGATCATTCGTCAGCCGAATCCACCAGACATATACCGGCATATACTTGTATAATTCACTACCAGACAGGGCATGTAGTCCGCAGAGTAGTTATTTCCAGAAATATCGTTAAGTTAAGAATCGCTTCGTCTAGCCGGCGATAGGCTGTATTCTGTGAATCATATATGAAAGCTATTACAGATATTATCGTTATGGGAACTTCTTCTCTTACTTCATTGAGTATTTCCAGCCCAAGAAGATTGTTACACTAATGTTTGATACGTCCTAAAAAAAATTTAACAGCAGTTTGCAAATATATCAACGTAGTAACCAAAAAATGCTTTAGTTCTTAACATTCTTCAACAAAAGCTCCAGCAGAAAGCTTCATTGTCATTAAAATCACTTTGCCAGTATACTATTATACTAAACTATACAATCCCTCATGAAACTAATATCACAATTATTGTGTATATTATTATTCCTTTATAGCTGGAGAGTCCCGAAGAAAAGTCCGTTCCAGGGTCGGTGGTGAGACTGCCAGGCATTCGGGAGGATGCGACACCCACGACCCCCTCCATCGTGGAAAGGGCACCGTCGCCAGCGTACCCCGTCAGAGGAATAAGCCTGATAGGGGTCATCAACAAGTGTCCCTCTCCCACCAACCCGGCGATGACATCTCTGACCTTCCAGATCAAACCGAATTTAAAGCCGACCACCACGCCCAGAATAGACATCTCGCGAGCGAGCAGCTCCTCGCACCACGACAGCCGCGACAGCAGTCCCGAGAGGGAGATATTCGACTCTCGGGATCCCAACAGTGCCAAACTCGGACTAGGCTTCAAGGAAGACGGCGCTCTAGACTTGAGATCTTCCACCGAAGAGCTGGATTTCCAAGACGTGCAAGAGAAGAAGAAGAACAAGGCCAAACCGCAGTCTCCGACCGTACAGGAGGACGCGTCCAACGTGAGGAAGGATTCGCAATGTTCAGACATCATATTGCTGTCGATTTCCGGCAGAACGTCACGATTGTCTAGCATCGGCAGCCAGGGTTCTGGTCAGAGTCGTTTGTCCAACGCAAGTCATCTGTCAGTTATGTCAGGCCAATCTGGACTGTCTAGGTCGTCCTCGCCGCATAAGATGGTGCTGGAGACTTCATTTTGTGGTACCAAACCTCCAGAAACAGCTAAATCAGACGTAGAACAACCAGGGACCAAAGTTGAATCGGAGGTAATGGAGAAGGTGCTACTGTCGAGAAAGCACGATCCTACCGAGGCGATTTTAGCTGAAGGCATATCAGTCGCCGTCATTGATAAGGCGTTAAATAAAGTACCTCCAGAGAAACCCTTACGAAAGACAGAACCACGCGTGGAAAACGTTAGGAGCGATGTTAAAATAAAAATAGATAAACCCGCAAGCGAGAGCAACAGCACGGAGAAAATCCCGAAAAGATTCGTTTCGGAAAGCGGGGTCGAATACATTTATATCCCTTTAAAAGGACCTTTGCCCATCGACAATGAAATCCCCGTAGCAAATGCCACAAAGCACGTAAACGTCGCGGGAAAGCAGAAACTTCGAGAGGTAAAGTCGGCCAGTTTTCAATCTAAAACTCCACTGATCAGTAAACCGCCAGATGTCAAACA
Organism: Anoplophora glabripennis; assembly: GCF_000390285.2. Classification (NCBI taxonomy): domain Eukaryota; kingdom Metazoa; phylum Arthropoda; class Insecta; order Coleoptera; family Cerambycidae; genus Anoplophora; species Anoplophora glabripennis. The sequence continues at coordinate 82,484 of NW_019417707.1, read as the reverse complement.
AAAGTCAAAATCGACAACTCCATCACCCGTCATCCAAAAGAAAATCGATGAGCCAAAGTACATTCGAATTAAATTAAAGCCCGATTCATGTTACGACGACGGCGGTTTCCCACTCCGAGAACTGCGTAAACCGGATAGTTTGGAACTGGACAACGTCCCAAATATCGAAAAACCGAACACCTTCACGGAAAACACCTACTTACCGAGGTTGGAAAAGACAAGAAAATCCTCCACTACACCAAACGGCAGTCCAAAACTACCTCGAGACAGCGGAATTGCCGAGAGCAACATAGAAAGCGTAACACCTTCTCCATCCGTTTCAAGACGAAGTTCCTTCGCGTCGTTATTTAAAAGCAAAGAAGCGGTCATGAGTCCAGAATCTCCATCCATTCCCGGACACAAGAGGAAAAACACTTTAACCGGCATATTGAGGGAAGCTAGCGACAGCTTGCGGACCAGAAGTAGAAGTAGATCGAAAAGTAGAGACAGAGATAGTCACAAGTCTTCATTGTCAACGGCACCTTCCTCCACTGAGAGCATAGACAGCAAGTCGAAGCACAAATCCGTGTTGTCCTTGTTTAAATCGAATAAGAAAGACAGGATCAAATCTGAATCGGAGAATAGCTCCCAAGAGACTCTACCAAGCATAGAAGGTATAGGCAAAGTAGAATTCAAATTTAACGAACCTGGTATCTCGAAACTAACCAAGACACATTACGAAAACCCGTTAGATGCCGCTAGCGTTCGTATTCCGTTGCACTCGCCTACTTATTACGAAGAAAGGAACGTCAGCCAAGATTGGAAGACCTCTAGTCAAGATTCTCAAGAGACCGTCATTGAAGCACCCGCTTGTAAAAACGTAAACGTCGTCGTGGAAACCGTACCTCTACAGCAAGAGCCCGTGATTAATAAAAGCAGCGTTGTGAACAAGTACGGTAGTCGACAGAGCAGTACAAGTAGCGAGAATGTGGTATTTTCAACGAAACTAGGAAGCGACAATGAGATATTCACCACAAAACTGCCGAAGAAGCTACCGAAGGAACCAGAAGTAAAAACGGTCGTAGAAAACGGAATGGACTCGAACGAAATACTCAAGAAGGATATCACAATCACTAATTTACAAAGAGAAACTCAAGACTTGAAAAACGAACGTACTGAAGACAAAACTTGCAATAGTACCGTTACAAAATCCAATAGTATTAAACTGTTAGAATGTACTGAAAATGAAAACCTCAAACGAATATCCCAGATCTCCACCGGTGCATTAAGTAGCGTTAGTTCCATAGTCAGCTCGAATGCAGAAGAAGATCGCAACTCTTCCGAATCCGAAAGAGATTCCGAAGACCTGCCCAGAAGTAGAAAGGACCGCGATCTGAAATTAGACCTAGATATCTCGGAACCCGAGAGGAAAGCTATCGTCTTTCAACAGGACTCTTTCGAGGACGAGCTGCCGTACATACCGACCACACTGCCTTTAGAGAGGTCGGCGGCGGTGCCGATAGTACCCATTAAGCAACGATCGACTTTCGAGATAAAGACTTGCCCGATAGAAAGACCCAGGTCGACCACCCCGATCAATCCCAGCTGCCTGGAGGAGTACTGCGAGGAAGTGATGGGTTCCTTCAACGTCGAAAGCGTCACGAAAACCATAGAAAAACTGAAAATCTCCCTACCCAGGAACGAGTCCTTCGACGGTAGCAAGGTGAAATCCCCGCGGAAGAAGGAATCGAACACCAACTGGCAGGAGTTCGCGGAGAAAGGGATATCCGTGGCGACCCGCTCCACTCCCACGCAAGTCAGCGACACGCCGCCCCCGCTGCCCCCCAAGGGGCTGCAGAAGGCGTGGATCAACTTCGAGGAGATTCCGGAGAAAAGGAAGGCTCCCAAGCGGATACAAACGATACCCTCGAGGAGCTATATCGAGGTCCCGGAAAGCGTTCTGCAAGAAAGCGTGGTTTACAATTACGTCAATCCCGATGAGTGTAAATGCGAGTGCCACGAGATCAATGCCAAGGAGAGGGAGCGGAGAAGCAAGGAAGCCCACATGCCTGTCCAAGAAGACGAGCTTCCGCTCCTGGAAGACGACGTTCCCGACGAGGATAAGACCGGTGGTGATTGTTCGGAGAGGATGCGGCTGGATGTCACCGTTTCAGACTGTAGGAGTATCATAAGGTAAAGATAGTCCTTTCATATAACGATATGGTTTTATATATCTAAAGATGATCATTTTAATTTTCACCAGCCTGACTGTGTTCCATTTGTGTAATCTGTGTAATCCACTATGAAAGCAAGCAAACACAACACAAGATTATGGACGTGGAACATATTGTCGTGGGTTTTGGTAGATTATTGGCTCATTTGGCAACGTTGGGCGCCATGTCATTACTTTTGCTTGGTTAGTTTGTTTGGTAGTGGATTTAGTGCTAAAAGCGAACTAGAATAATTGTGTGACCGATTTTGAATCGTTTTTTGCAGTGATTCGTCGGTGGATCTAAGCACAAGCGTAGATCCACAGGATATAAGCTGCGCCGATGTATCTCTACGAACCCCATTCACCAGTGATCTTGGAATTTCCAGCAACAGGTCCAGCATTGTTTCGCAGGTGTGTATATTTGCACTGATTTACATATTTTTCAATTATCCCCTTGCGTTCGACTAACGTCAACCCTATTATTGAAAATTAGACAGGTACATGTATTGTCAACTGCCCCATTTTCTTTTGTTATACGGGTTTTCGTATAGCTAATAACTTTTCATTTTTTTACTTGAAAATGTCGGTTTCCAGAATGAATCACACTGTATGATTAGAGTTTGACATTTATGTGTAAAGTGTCGTTACTTAAGAAATTAAATAACAATTAACTATGTTAACGATATTGAAACAAACTTATTTTATTGTTTATTTGTTAAAATGGTTTTTTAGTGATCTCTTTCAGTTGTTTATCAGTGAAAAAAATGGAACATTTTATTTTATCCAAATTTTTTAAGACGTTTCAAAAGTTCAACCGTGTATTACCATCAGTTTCCTTTTTATTAGTTACATATGTCGGCATACACGTAAAATAAAAATACCCAGTACGGTAGCCGTAAGAGTCGACTGATTTATTTATTTTGTGCATTTAATACACTCTTTTGTTTACTACTTACACACTGACAATGTTGACATCAAAAAACTGTTACAATCAGTATAATAATACAACTATTTGTAATATAAACCAATATATAAACCTTGTGAAATGAATGTATATGGTTTATAAAACAGTGTAGGAAATATTCGAACAGGAAATTTTGACTAACACTGACTTGTTTCAAATATGCTCGCCCGAATTATGAAATGATAGAAAAACCATTGATGCTGCGCCATCTATTATTTTGATGAAGTTACTAATGTTTTTAATCGAATATCAATATGGTAGATACAATAATTAATTGAATTAGATTTTTAATGTGCCCCAGTTCTTGATTTGTTCATTTATTACCAAGAAAATTATACGACAAAAATTAAATACAGATATAAGTGACATTATCTGAAAAGTATTGAAATATTTGTATTGTTTTTGTGTATCTATCATGCCCTGGTATTTCACGGCGCCCCAGAAAATGCTCGCTTTAGGAAATACCACTATTACAGTTTTTCCCTTGAAGGTAAGTTTCTCTGAACTACGCATTGATGTTAAATCATTTTCCACCTGTTATACTCATGGACAAACAAAAATAATAGAAAAGTAGGCTATTTACTAAAAAAATTGACGTAATTTAACACTTTTTCTGGTATTTTGCACAATGGCAAATTGAATACATTTTTTTCAAATATCCCTAAATCCTACAAAGTGTGTTATGTCTTAATAATGCATTACTTATTTGTACCTACTGGCAGAGAGCGACCTACTAATCTGTAGGTGGTTCTACTGATGAATGATCTTAACTGTTGCGTGTGATTCAGTGGTGCTTGGGCTTTATTAGTCCACAAAGTAGTTGTGCCGTACAATATCATTAGAGAATTGTTTGCTTCTTATCATATCTACTGATTTTTAAAGAATTTCAAGGGAAAATATGTGCTAAGTCATTGTGTCATTCCCATGTGTATTATAATTCGTAATATTTAGATTTAAGGATGATAGAAACATTTTGTGTTAGAAAAATATTTTACTTTACCAAAGTTCAAAAAAAACTTTTTATTTGCACCTGATCACCAAGTTACTAAATACTGGATAATTTCAGTACTACATTTTCTTTCATCCATACAACAAATAATTAAGTTATGTAAACGGTAGGTAATCTATTGTAATTTTTTTTAGGATGAACATCAGTCCCCTGGATCGCCAAATGCCTTTCCCAAAATTTCTTAATTCCAGTAATAATTATTAATCAATGATAATAAATCACGATTTCCTGTGGCCATTTTTTTTATTTAAGTGTTAGGTAGTCATATTCAAATGTGTATATAAATATTGTTCATTCAATAGGATTGAATATAAATATATAATTTACGAATAAAAACCTTGCAAATTAATCAACTAGTAAGTGTATTGAAAATATTTTTGACCAGTTTTGCCCGCTTGGAATGTAATGTAATTTGGAACAATAACCCACGTAACTTTCATTGATCCCATTGAATAAACCAGACTAACAATGACCGAATCGTTTTAATAAGCCTTGTATATATTGTGTAAGTAGTAATAGTAGTTTTAAATAAGTTATTAAAGTTGTAACCTACATTGTTATTATTGCAATTTCTTGTTACCTTTATAAGATTGAATTCTACGTTGTTATAATTGTATTTCCTATTTATGTTAAGAAACAGAATCTTTCATATATTTACATTATTCAGAGATAAATAAAATGTTTCTGTCAATTTTAATTTGTATCTATTTTTTTATTTGATATTTTTATTCACAATATTTAAAATTTTTGATAATTTTAAATGCACCACCCTGTATATTCTATATATGTACTGTGGATTTATTGCAAAAGGAAAACTTACAATTTTTTAAAAACCTTCTGCCGTAAAAAACAACCCTTCTTGTCTTCACTCTTCAGTCTTCACTAAGAACTAGAAAACCTTATTATTTTTATTATATAGTAGAGCCATCTAGCCAGTCTTGCTGAACCAATTATAATCAAGTTGAATTGCAATAATCAAGTTGGCAATCTATAGATTGCTTTTTAGAATCGATTTTTGGGAAAACACTTTAGGGATTTCTTTATTTTTGTTACACAAACTTAACGTTTTAATTTTATAATTTCCGTTTCCCCTTTTTTAAGTGTATGTTTTTACTGACGTATTATTCCGTTTAAAATCTCAGTCAGTTTCACTAAATTGACCAATCCACATTAAAAATGTCCATGGGCGTAGTTACAATTTTTGCTTGGGGTGGGCGCAGGGCTGCAAGCTTTATAAAGGCCTCAAAAAAGAAAGATCTCTAAACAATGCTCTATAAAATTTAAACACGTTTTGATTTGATTTTTAAAAAAAGTCACGCAATCACCGCAAAGATGCTAGGGTGTGCACACTCCTACCCCTTTCGTTACGCCCATGAAGATGGCCTAAATCGCAGGTTACATAAAACAGTAATATTGAGTAAATGGAAATTAGCTTTGATGACGCTGTCTTAAGGTGATCAGAATCAGGCCCGGATCCAGAGACTGGTTTTGGGGGTGGCGCAAAGCACTTCTTTATCATTATTATTGTTGTTATTATTATTATTATTATTATTATTATTATTATTATTATTATTATTATTGTTGCTGTTGTTGTTGTTGTTATTTTTTTGATGACGTAAGGTGTAGGTTAGGAAGGGGGACTTGCATTAATATCGACTAACTGCCTGTTGTCGTTTGGAGAAATTGAAGATCTTTAAAAAATGTTGTGCTTTGGGGGTGGCGATCGCCACATCGCCACCCCCTCTGGATCCGGGCCTGATCAGAATTTTGAAATGTCAGGAGAACACAGAGTTAGAATAAAATTTGAGGATTATTGATAGTAAATATTATAAAATTAATTATTTCAATTTATTTAATATTTACTTATTGTCTTTACAGATGTGTGTTTACCATTTACCAGTAGGTATTTTAATAAATTAAGTTATAGTTAAAAAAAATTTTTGTAAATTAATTATAAATTTAAATTTACCACCGGATTTATTTCTGTATGTCAACAAGAGAGGTCGAATCGCGGTTCGTTGGTAATACAGTAGCTCTATATTATGGATTGTTTCGTTCCCCCACCGGTATATAATTTTATGGATGAGAAACTCTAATAAATTTTAATAAATATGTCAACTGTTGAGTTTATAAACAATATTACAGGAAAAAGAATTTAGAAACCATTGGTTTTATAAGCTACACTGTCCGATAAAAAGTAAGGGCTGACGTTTGCCCACTAATTTTGACGTTTGTTTTGTACAGCGTGTCCTGAGGGCGTTTCGATTTGGCATTTTGGGAAAAATAGTAGCTATTAGTATGTAACTAACTTAGAGTTACTCTGAACTGATATTAGCTGTTAATAGGTATTATTTTTGCTAAAACGAAAGCCCCCCTGTATATTTGTTGAGCCTGTAGCCCGTGTCAGACAATGCAATTTTGTTGTGGCGACAAAATTGCGGGGATAAAACTCACATAAACATAACACATGTTATGTGATAAAACTGTATGTTTATTATCACACAATGGGACAGAATTGCTGCAATTTGTTTAGTTTGCAGTAGTTACCAACTGTGCATTGTTTAACATTTAAAATTTCTTGTAAAGAATTATTTTTTATTCAAGCAAAACGTTGCAATGGATGAAAATTTAAAAGTAAATTGTTGTATAGCTTCAATAATAGTGTTACTAACAATAGCTAGGTTGGTAATAAACAATAATTTTGTGGTACGGTATAGGAAAGATAGCAGAATTTTCCAATTATCCTTTAACTCGAAGTTGTGTAATTTTTATTTTGAAATAGTTTGCTATTTGTGATGAATTTAACCGTTTTATACTAGTATTAATCTGAGGACAGTAAATCATTAGTGTAGACTGTCTGATCATATTTCAGAATCAGTTATTGCAATATTGACATTTCAACAAGTTGTTTTTTTTTAATATATTTATAAATTCAAATAAAGATACAATAATTTCTTTATTTTTATTGCCCAATTATTTCTCATTTAATTGTATTAAACAAAATTTCTACATGGCATTATTTTATTTCTATATCTTTCCGAACGTCTTATCACATTTTGATGAAATTATTAATTTACCTTTTAATAGTACCAATTCCATCAAACGTTGGCTTGTAAATCTTTTGAATTAAAGAAAAAAGAAGCGTTTTAGTACTTTTGCTGAACTCTGCTAATATGTATTACATTTGTCTGCAGGACGCAATAAGAAATAAAGTTTCCCGTACGGTGTTATTGTTTTCAAATATCTTTTCTTAGTTTTTAAAATAAAGTTGGTTTTTGAAATAAAAACAGAGCCGTTTTCGAAAAATTTACTACGGCCTTACAGGCAATATCTCTTGGACTATATTATACGCATAACAATAATAGGTACGCTTATGAAAGACACGCACAACAACAAGGACTTAAAAAAGCATAAAATAAACTATTTGTCTTTCTTCGTCTCTATCGCACTTTGGTCTTGACCCTCGGTAATACTCTTCTGGTTCTCCTCCTGCTCCCCAGAATACCCGAACTCGTTCCTCCTGGTCTTATCGACGGGATATATCCAACGCTGATACAAGAATATCAGAAAAACGATATCATCCCTGAAACAACCTATCCTATACATAGTCGGCATTTTTATGACAAACGCAAACATGTCGTCTATGAAGGTGTTCAAGAACTTGTAAGTCAACATCCTCCAAGGAAGGTGCGCCACCGATTGCAACTTGTAGTTGATGAACAGCTGCGGCGTCATCATTATAAAACCGAACGTGAGTAAATACCCATAAAGTAGGTCCAAAACGAACGAATACCAACCCTTGTGCTCTAAATACAACAGTGCGTAAACACTGTACCCGGCTAAAAGCGGGAAACACACCCACGACAGATACTTAAATGCCAGTTTGTCGTACACTTTGGTACTGGATTCGACGTACGAACTCTTATCTTTGAACGTTAAACGACCGTTCTCGAATTTGATGTCCACCACCTTCCATATCTTCCAGAATTCGATACCGAGCCCGACGAAGCACGAGATTCGAATGAGAGTGTTCGTTTCGTTATCCAACACGTACAATAAGACTACCAGAGACTGGAAGACACCGAAAAATACCGAACGGACCGAGAGGCCTTCTAACGAGTTCCTGTTGTTCCAAAACTGTATGTCGTTCTTAAACGCCAGAAGCTCGAAAACGGAGTGAACTATAGAAACTAAGACGGTAATACCCAACAAGTAAGGGTTGGTATCCAATAACGTTTCTTTCAACGTGTCCTGTTCTTCATCGGACTGGCCCGGTTCGTTGTCGCCCCAAATATTCCACATCTGTCTAGTGTGTTGGGCAGCGTACAATTGCCATTTGAAAAGGCTCAACGGTTGAAAGGTTATCTGGAGGCTTAAACTATCGTTTAGAGGTTTGTAATCACGGGCCATGTTCCAGAAGTCATTCGCAAAGAGCACAGGTTTGTAGAACTTTCTGTCATCGCTGAATCTGATGTACTGGTCTAAAGGTGCAGGCACGGAACCATATGTCCAAGAGGTTTGGTCCGTAACTAGATTTATCGTGAAGTTGGGGTGCCAATGGGAGATAACCTTGCCGTCTTCCACTTCTATTTTCTCGCTTTCTCCGGTTAACAGATTTTTTGTACCGCTGGATTTCAGTTTTTTATACCTGAAAGGAATGATACAAGTTATAGCGATGGCAGATGTATTTTTTAGAACAGGGTGTTTTCCAACTTTTTAACTCCATCACAAAATGATAATAAGTGAAAAAACATAAAATAAAAACTGAAATAGTGTAAAATTTATGCACTTAACCTATTTAAATATATTGTTATCAAGTACAATAACTGATTATTAAGTGCAAATAAAATTCGACCTTACTGAGGTTTTAGTTGGCATTAACAGATTAATTTATGGAGGCCATAAATATTACACAATACAACAAGATCAGTTGTTTAAACTTTTTTTGGAAGGTGTAAGGTAACAATTTAAGAACAGTAGCAAATATTGATTAACTAAAGTAGGTACTGGAAAAATTTCAGCTAATTTTCATAAACTTAATGTTTATTACTTACCTATTTAGCTGTTTCATTACAGAAGACATCTGGTTTCGTGCATAATTCTCGGCTTTTGGATCAGGGCTATAGCCCGATCGTGTCAAAAATGCGTGTAAGAAAAGAGATCCATTATTTCTCATATTTGGCGTCACTGGAACGGACTTCTCTATGAAATAAGTCCCATCCCCATTAGGGCCGGATGACCAGTCCCCATACGTTAGACCCTCCTTGTACCAGAATAGATTTGATGGATGGTAATTATTCACCGTTTCATTTTCTGATAAATAAATATACAAATTTAATACTGTTCCTTCTTGAAATATATTTCTGGCGGGTGTGTAAGTCACTTGGGTGCCCTTTTCTGTAACTTTAGGGGCCTGGGGTCCACGAAAGAATGATGAAATGAAGTATATTATAATGCCCCTTATAATAAGGGACTTTACTATACCAAAAAAAGATTCTAATTTGCTAGGTTGCCGCTGTAATTCGGTTGGCTGTCCATTTTGCTAAAAATATATAGAAAGTGATTAACCTGAATTTTACAGACGATGATTATTTACGTTTTCCGTGTTTGGACTGCCTTCAATTGCTCTTTGGGTTGCTACGGTATTATTACTTACAGACACATCTGTATCGTTTTTCATTTCACTCATTTCATTAATTAAATAAAATTAATCTAAGTGCGCAACAAATGACACATACCCTCGAATGACAAGTCAAAAGTAAAATGAAGTTAACGAACGAACACGGAACACGAAACAAACAAGCTATTGGATCACCTGCTTTCCATTTACTTATCATTTCAGATCTGACAAAGTTCTATTCAGTTCAGTGCATTTGGTTCTTACGTACCAACCATTAACCGGATCAACACTACCAATCCTAAAATATTTTGGACGAATTTTATCCAGCTTTGTGAGGATTGTCTATCCTTGTTTTGTAAATCTACTCATCCTTTCTTTTTAATAGAACCGTGCAGTAAGAATGGCTGCTGGAGTGAGTATTAAATTTGTTTAAATATCTTCGTAAATACAAATCATCTTTGCGAATAAAGCCGTCAAACAAATTCCCAGTTTCGTGTTTTATAAACGTAATCTTTATTTTTTCCAGACCCTTTACACTTACCCTGATAATTTTCGTGCCGCAAAAGCGCTTATTGCGGCACAATATGCCAAAGCAAACGTCAAAGTGGCACCAAATTTCGTATTTGGCGAGACAAATAAATCAAAAGACTTCTTAAAGAAATTTGCAGGAGGAAAGGTTAGTAGTTTTTTTTAAACATTCTCGTCATAACTTTGACATTTGGGAGGTTATGACATTAAAACAGTTTATTTTAGGTACCAGCTTTTGAGTCAAACGATGGCAAATGCTTGCAAGACAGCAACGCTATCGCTTATTTTGTAGCGAACGACCAGCTTAGAGGCAAAAATGAATATGACACTGCCCAAATTCTGCAGTGGATTGGATTCGCAGAAGGCGAAGTACTTCCAGCTGGCTGTGCCTGGGTTTTCCCAATTTTAGGCATTATAAGGAACAATGCCGGTGCTCAGGAAGTATGTGTTTTCAGGATTTTTTTATTTGGTGGTATTAAATATTCAGTACTCTTTTTAGGCTTTTCAGAGAGCAAAAGATGACATGAAGTCTGCACTAACGGTTCTTAACAGTCACTTACTGGCACGCACTTATTTAGTTGGTGAACGTATAACCCTTGCCGATATTGTAGTGGCATGCAATCTGCTTAATGCGTACAAGTACGTTTTGGATCCAGATTACAGACGGCCATTTGGTAACGTTAACAGATGGTTCACGACCTTAATCAACCAGCCAGAGTTCAAAGCAGTCCTTGGGGAAGTCGAGCTTTGCAGTAAGGTTGCTACGGCTGGATCCGTTGTTGCAGAAGGTAAGAAAAGTTCGGAAATTAAATAATTGTGTTGAGTTCAGTAAATCGTTAACTGTTTTAATTATGCTTCAATTCAAAGCTAGAGAAAAGGTGCCTATTCTAGTTTGAGTTATTATAATGTAGAGTATTTTCAGTCGGTTTTTGCTATGATTATTTAAACTTTTTTGCGTATTTTTCACAATTTTTTATTTTTCAAGCTGCAAATTTATTTAATTGCGTTTCCGATAAGGATAATAGTTTGGATAAAAATAATAAAAAGAGTAAGTATAGCGTAAATATGTAAATATTTTATAGATCATCCAAAGAAAGGTATGAGACACATTTTTGACAAAGTTGTAACATATTGTTTAGCAAGGGGGTAACCACACTACCGATAGAGCTTATGTCTTTGCAGACTGAGAAATATTTTAAATGTACGTGGAAATATCAGGGAATTTTTTAGATTACATTTAGCTTTAATTATTGAGGTATTAAAACTAGATATTGCACCACCTGTTTCCAATAATCAATATTAAAAAAATGCCTACTAATAAGCCTCATCGCATCCTGTTTTAAGAGACTTTAGTGATTGCGACGCGGTTTGTGCACGATTTCCTGTAAAAGCTGCAAGAATGTAAAGATTGCGAACTTTTTTGTGCAAAATTGTACACGTATTGCGGAGAGTAGTTACCCCTTCAGTGCAGTTCTAGTAGCTTTTGGTACACCGTAGAAATAAAATATGTACCTAAATCTGTCTTGTAATTTTTGTAAGAAATATACTATAATAGTCCGGATGGTATCTGTTTCAAAAAGTCCATATTTGGGTGAATCATATATCCAAGGAGATTTTTGGCTTTCAAATATCACTTGAAATGAAAATTTTTCTATACGCATAAAAAACGTTCGCTTAACTTTTGGCGGCACAATATGTTAAAAAAATTCGAAAAATGTCATATTTTTCTTCCTATTTAATTGTGTATCTTTTCAAGAGTTGATTTTAGGCAAAAATGGAAGTGGAAAAAAATGTTTGTAATACATTTTTTACGAAATATGACTAGTTACAAATTGAATGAATCATGATTATTATTGTGAAGTCGAAAAAATCGCCAATAATGGGGTTAAAAAACATTACTTTTTAGGGATTTTTTTTGGGGTCTTTAAATTGGGTATAGGACCTTCATACTTGGCTCAAGAAAACTTCATGTTATGTAGAATCGCCACACCAAATTTCATCATCACACGGTATATACGTGTATCTATTTTTTGAAGGTCGTAATTTTCGAATACGAAATAATATATCGAAATGAAAGAACTATTCTTTTCTTAATATTAATTTTTTTTTTGTGATTAAAGTATAATTCAAATATTATTTATTGTTTAAAATATAAGCAAATGAGAAATTAACTCATTATATTACTAATTTTCGTCATATTTTGAAAATAATTGTTGTTTAAACAATTTCAGAATATTTAAATAAATAAATAAATTTCTTTTTGATCTTTGATAAACAGTATATTAGTTTATGCACTTACCTTTGATATTGACGGATTTGAATTTTTCAAAAAGCGTTTGAAAGCATGAGAGCCTTTCTGTATGTGATTAAATTTTCAGGTATCTAAGGGCCTTGATTTTTGCTGTGCAAAATTTGGTGTGATGATTCTACATAACATGAAGTTTTCTTGAGGTGGTGAAGGTCCTGTACCCAATTTAAAAACCCCAAAAAATTCCCTAAAAAGTAATGTTTTTAACCCCAATTTTGGAGATTTTTTCGATTTTTACAATAATAATCATGATTCGTTCGATTTTGTAACTAGTCATATTTTGTAAAAAAATGAATAACAAAAATATTTTTCCTCTTCCATTTTCACCTAAAATCAACTCTAGAAAAGATACATAATTAAATAGGAAGAAAAAAATGACATTTCGAATTTTTTTAACATATTGTGCCGCCAAGTCAAACCAAAACAGCTACCGCCTAATGTATAAATATTCTCTCTCAAAGGCGAATATTGCCAATACAAATTTGCAGTGTTCGTAACGAAGGGAGATATATTAAATTTGGTTTTTCACACTTCCGACGTCACTTTGATACTGACGAAGTAATAAAATACCAAAACACTTCACATTTTAACAATCCTATCAATTCTGTTAAATTCATTATTTGTTTGACAAGGTTTGAACAGAAGGAACTAATTTTTGATATAATAAAGCACTGTTTTTCTTTCTCCCGTGATCGTCCGATTTTAAGGAATTTATTCGACATAGTTTCGTTTATTTTTGTAGGTAAGGGCAAGAAGAAGGAAGAGAAGAAACAAGAAAAGAAACAGCAGCAACCCAAGAAAGAAACGCCTAAAAAAGTAGAACTGGACGCGGTGGAGGCTGCTCTCGCCGAGGAGCCTAAGAGCAAGGATCCCTTCGACTCCATGCCCAAGGGGTAAGTTGTTGTCATCGAGATCATAAATCTTCGACGTTTCGCGTGTGACGTCACTTCGGTAGTGACAATTGTCTAAATTTTGCCTTAGGACCTTCAACATGGACGATTTCAAGCGTTGTTACTCCAACGAGGACGAGAGCAAGTCGATTCCATACTTCTGGGAGAAGTTCGATCCCGAAAACTACTCCATCTGGTACGGGGAGTACAAGTACCCAGACGAACTGGCGAAAGTGTTCATGAGTTGCAATTTAATCACGGGCATGTTCCAAAGACTGGATAAAATGCGTAAGCAAGCTTTCGCCTCTGTGTGCCTTTTCGGGGAAGACAACAACAGTACGATCTCCGGCATCTGGGTGTGGAGAGGTCAAGATTTAGCGTTCCCTGTAAGTTATTTTTGTTTTTTGTAATCAAGGCTCGTTGATTTTGTAAATTTTTTTTCCAGCTTAGTCCCGACTGGCAAATCGATTACGAGTCGTACGATTGGAAGAAACTTGACGCCAGTTCCGAGGAGACTAAGAAGTTGGTCGAGCAGTACTTTTCTTGGAAGGGCGAAGACAAGGGCGGGAGGAAGTTCAACCAAGGCAAAATCTTCAAATAATCATTTATTCAATTGTTGCAACCGATTATTTAACATACTCCATATGAAAATTCAATAAATCCATGTTTTGTTAATATATTTTCTTATATATTGTTTTATTTTCGAGTTTTTCGAGTCTGGTGGAGATTCTGCTTCTTTAACCGCTTTTATACAGGGCTTGTTGGTGAATAAAGCCGGAGACACGTTTATTTATATTTTGGCAGTTTTATTTCAATTTGACGCAAAACGGAGAACGTTTTTGGAATGTTCCGTTGTCATTTCAGCTGAAGTGTCCCGCAAGGTTCCCTTTTAAACCCTCTGTTTTCTAACCTGAGGATTCTTTCATGTTTGAAAAAATTGCATTAAAATTTACAAAGAATGAGTAATTTGTCATAAATCAATAGTATTAAGAGGGCTGTATAGTAAATAGGCAACCAGCAATACAGTTTTATAGATTTTATTCAAATATGACTTAATGTACAAATAATAGACTTTCCTCCATTCTAACGCAAATTTTCTATACAATGCAGTTAGTTTGAAATTCAAATTACTTTTCGTTGTAAAGAAATGTGTAATTTGCCGCTTTGAACATCGTAAATTACAAATTTCTTTACACCAAAAAGTCATTCGAGTTTCAAATTTACTCCTTTTTATAGAAAATCTGCACTAAAATGGGGGAAAGTCTGTTATTTGTGCATAAATCGATATTTAGACAAACTGTGTAATAAAATCTATAAAAATGTATTGCTGGTTGCCTATTTGCTATAGAGCCCTCTTAACAGAGTAAGTAAAAAACAAATGAAGATCAAGTATTTGTTACTATAAATAGATCCCAAGATTATCCTATCCATGTACTTCAGAGCTTTTATAAATGATTGTCACGTGACCAGTTGTTTTATTTGGAATTTTTCTTGGCATTGGCAATTAAATTTTGGTAAAAATTAAAGAAACAATAACATCACATTATTTCGAAGGTAGAAGCAACGGTTTGTCATTGTTCATTATAAACGAATCATAACGACTGACGGTAATGAAATTTGTAATTTACCACTTTTGATTAAGCGGCATCGTATTTTACAAATTTGTTTACACCAAAAAGTAGGCTGATCCGACTATTTTACCCGATGGACCCTAATGTAAATGTCATCTACTGTAGCAGATACAATGAAGCAATTCAATTTTACTGGAAAATGGTGCAGCCTATGAAAACAAATATAGAACAGTGTTTCTTTCTTAAAGTATTTGATGATTTGATGCAACAAATATTTCCACCAAGCAAAAAAATATTCTTTCTTTCCATTCACAAGATAATCGAGAAAAACGATTTTTTTAGAAACTTGAGCACCCTTGAATTTTGGTGAATATGTTTATTGAGAATATTTTGCTTAAAATTACTTCTCATACGCTACTGAAGTCTTGCTCATTAAAACACCCTGTATATAATAGAGATCCAGATTTATTAAGGTGGCCATATTCCTGGCCGAGAAATAGTGAAATTTCTGTCTTTTTTAGGTACTGAAATCTTTAAAAGTAAGACGTGTAGAACAAAAGTAAGCACAAAAATAAAATCCTTGATGTTTTGTTTATTCATTGTTACCATTTAAATTTACTCAAATAAAATAACTGAAAAAAAGCGTTTGTAAAACATGCGTTTGCTGTTATTCTAACCCCACATTTTAAAATTATTTTCACGTACTTATAAATAAAAGTAAACAATTTTATATGTAGGACTAAGCAAGTAAATGTTATAAGAATATTTACATGTGGAATTATATATAAAAAAGTTAGTATTTTCGTAGATTTCAGTACCTAAAATCTTGATGGTTTGATCGTTTTTTGCACCTGTTTATTCGTTTTACTTCTTTGAAAATACTCAGGTGGCCTGACATAACATTCCTATTATTTGATAAGCTTTAGATTATTCAGTTATTAAATGTTTGAAATTATTTGTCTTTGCGGAAAACACTATTTAAAGAATATGGGGCGTTTTAACAACTTGGCAACAAGTTCGTCATTTGTTTGATTAGTTACAAGTCCAAGAGGTACGGCCCTCTAGATGCCAGTTTCAGAACTATTTCCATTGTCCGTCTCAGATAGTATAGAAAGCTATTTTTATGAAAGCAATTTTTGTGACATTTAGTACATCTATTATTCGAAAGATCCCTAGTGTAAAGTTATAATTGCATATACAGAACGGATCGATTTTTTTTTCAAATTTGGCTTTACTTTGGGGTTTTTGGGGGTGCTCTTTTTAAATAAAATAATACCATTGTTGTAGCACTTCCGGTTATACGGAAATCACCGTCTACTTGCTTATTTTAAATGCATATTTTTGCTTATTTGGATTCTACGCGTAGTCATCACAGAATGTTATGGATTTTTGAAAAAATAACTATTTTGCACATCTGACAGCGATATTTTAACGTTTTATTAATATTTATTTAAATATTTTATATTTGCCATTGACTAAATTTTCAATATACGCGTACATAAAATTAAAATAATAATAATAAACAAATAGAACTTTTAATCCTTAAAAGCAAATTCACAAAATACAAAAATTTACATATTTTCAATCGAACCCAGTTGCCATACATTGTTTTGTTACACAAATAAGCTAAATTGTTAAACCAACACATTAATATGTAAAATATAGATGTACACGCACCAGAAGCAGTTATATAATTCACACCTGTCTCCAAGCATGACAAAGTTGAACTAGTTTTGCGACCTTCCAGAAAAAGTAATGAGATTTTCAACGAAAAATAAGTTCTTTAAATAAAATTTCAACATGGCTTTATGTGGCGGAAAATCGAATGCGTTTTTCGTGTGCAGACATTTAAATTCATTTTCTGTAATGGTTTTTGTGACAATAATAGTGAAATGTTTCTGTCAGGACAGTTACACAGCGCCCAATATAAAACTTCGATTCCCTAGTGCTACCACAATGGGGGTAAGCAACTCCAATATTTATAGCAGAGATTTTTAATTAGGTTAATGTAAAAGTACCTAATAATTTCTTAAACGTTTGTTGATATTTATTTTTACTGTGTTGTCATGTTCTAAAACCATGGGCGTAGCTAGGATTTTTGCTTGGGGTTGGCCCAGAGGGTTGCTGCTAGTTCAGTGCAGATCTCTAAAAAAAAAGGTGGCGCAGTCAGTGACTTGTCAATATGAGAAAGAAAATATTATTGTTGGGTTTTCTGGGGTGGGTCGTGCACACCCCTACCCCCCTAGCTACGCACAGGTCTAGTAATTAGTAATTAAATTCTGTAATATCTGCTTCTTAGCTTAAAAATGTTGAAAACAAAATTATTATTACTTTGTTACTAGCAGCTGTGGTTTTTAATTTTCAGATTTTTATAGCCATAGCTTTTCCCATCGATTTACCACACAGAGATGTTTATTACTCACATTTCTTTGAAGCTCTCCATCCATTACCAAGTAACGAAACGTCTTTCGAATATCCTCCGTTAATTGAGAGAGATATGGACAGACAAATGGTTTATAAGGCCTTTGAAAAGAGAATTGAATCGTAGGTATACTGAGATGGGGATTTTCTTATGTCTAATCAATTGATATTGTCGTATTTACTGCATAATTTTGTCACTTCAACCACCAACCAAACCACTTGTTTAATTTATAAGTTTGATGCCATTTCATCTGTATTTAATTTTTTTAATCATGTGAACTTATAGATTTACATTAACTACTTATTACAAACATATACATGCATGTCAATACCTGTCAATATCTACTTAAGAAAAACCCCACCTACGTCACTTGAAAATAATATTTAGTTGCTACTTTCTCTTACGTTTTTTAGCAATGGTTATCCCGGCAAACCTTGTTTATTACGAGCTATCTGTGAAATGTCTCTGTATTCCATAAAAGACATTAATGGTGTTCTTGGAGAAATTATCCACATAATATTTACGTAAGTAATACAGATATAATATCTGCAAATATTGAGTATTTATTTTTCTATAGACCTTCAGCTAGTAAGAATTTCGGGCTTTCTTCCGAATACTCAACAGCGGAACGAAGAGGGAGAAACCACGACTGTTCGTCGTACGAAAAAAAATGTAGTATAAGTTTTGTAGATCTAATAACCTGGGTGGAAGACACCGTAGATGAATAAAAGTTGGTGTTAGTCATCCAGAACAGGACTAAAGTTTATTAGATGAAGGTTATTTCATTGTTGATAAAGTGAACGCTGTGAAGTTGTGTTGTGTGGAACTTTTGATAGATAAAATATAGACATAAGCATGGTTGATTTAGAAATATTATGTTGATTGGTAATACTCATTTCCAAAAAGAATTGTTCTTCTCATAGGTAATAATTTGTGCTGACACTATGGTATGTTTAGTGTGAGGTTATGTTTTTATTGTATATTTTCTGTCAGTTGTCAGTTTCCTGTTTTAAAATAATTAATTGTAATGTACACTAGAACTCTTGTAGTATACCTATTACCTACTTATAAGTTATAAGTTTTAAGTTGTGTACCTACGTACACAAAATACAGTACAAGAGGGTCAGTCTCATTGCTGATATTGTCCACAGTTTTAAGCACAGTTAAGCAATTTGTTGCGGTGACGTTTGCAACGTCCTCTGGATCCTGACGGCCTACATACGTCAAAATTTGTGTGCAAGCGTCAGCCCTGACTGACTTATCTGATAACGTAGGTTATAAAATCAGTGTTGTGTACATGTGGATGGGAATATTATGACAACTCTAACTTGACAGATTTTTGAAAAATGAGTGGTTTACATTGTAAATTAAGATTGAATTTGTATTTATATACCTACTTATTTTGGTCTTTTTCTTTTGTTCTGCTTAAAAACGTATCAGTTGAAAGTGTAAAGAAAATATTTAACGCATCCAAATAAAATTTATTTCACCTCAAAGTTGACCTGTAATAGTATAATATTCCATTTAATTTACACTGACAGAACAACGAACATTGCATAAACTTATTATCCACAATTATTGGTCGTCACTTGGAAGTACAGGAAAAATAAATACCTAACAAAAAAGTAAAGGTTGTCCGTTAATGTCACCTCCTTTCAGCTAGTGAAAAAATAATTTTTGTAGTACAAAATGCGTGTCTAGGAAAGGACGTGACATTACCATCATATAATGTGTGTATAAAAATAAGTAACAAAGATTGTATAATATTTAGTAATTACCTATTTTAATATATATTCTTCGGAACAGGCAACAATATTTGACAACGAGTCTTAAAAAGATTTACTCCCCAGAAAAATTAACACCAGCCATTTACAATATTATGTACATGATATAAAACGCGGCATTCCAACGAAAACGTTACTGAGAGTTAATTTTTGTGAGATCCGGTTGCTATTCCTTAGTAAGACACTACATAAATGAATATTTGGAACGGTACATGTAGGAAATTGCCACCTACTAATACTGACATAATTTTCCATTTAACTATAAAAATTCTACCTCTTATTACGTTGTTGTCAAGTTGTATACTTTTACAAAATCTATTTTTAAAATTATTAAAAAATAAATCCAGGTTAAAAGTTGCTGTTTACAATTTTTTAGGGGTGATTTCTATGCACACATTTAAATAGGGGTATCTTCACCTGAAATCTCGGATAAGGTTGTATATACAGGGTGTCCCAAAAATAAGTGCCAACATTTTAACCACATGGCTTCTGGAACATACTTTATGTTTCATATTTAATTGTAATGAACAAAAAGAAGCATAAAAATAGGAATAAATTTTTGCTTGTATTTAATATGTAGTTAGAAAAGTAAATAAAGAAGGCTCTGGAAATGTCTGAAAAGTAATTGGCTAAGTTTTAAACTTTGGGCGTTTCCAAAGCTACATAGATTTTTTAATTGAAAGGGAAATTAAAAAAATTTTAAGTCTATAGATGGTGCGAATATAGTACGGTATGCCTAAGCGCGTGTGGTGACGTCACTAAAGAACAAGACGAAATTGAGGCTTGTATTGGCATGAAAATGCAGCGACTTTCTGTTTTTCTAATAATTACAATTCTAGAACTGTCGCAGTCTAAGCATATTCACATCATTCATTTCATTGTGCGGAACAGATAAATCTTCAAACTCGACAACAATATTTAAGGTTATGTTCACCTTTAGATGCTATATACTTAAAGCGACTTTTTAATACGATTTATAACGTCTATACATTTGAAATACTATCCGCTCTACTTCTTACGTATCGCTTAAATTGTCAATTTACGATATATATAAACTACTATTTGTGTCCAAACGAAAGACTGCGTCTCGTTAATGGTGTCATGTGCCGAAAAGATGAAACAGAGCTCACCAAAACGGTTTATAAAAAATTTATGGTGCAACCCTTTTCGAGATTTCAAGGAAAATTACCTGCATTTAACTTTCATCAACCACTACCGAATTTTGTCTTAATTTTTAAAACTTTTTCATCCCTCATCAGTTTACTCTATTAAAACGAAAATAATTGGAGGTTATGTCAGTATTACAGGCTAGAACTTGCTTGTGAACCAAAGTGCCGGACGATAAACCTCAATAATTTCGACTATTTTATTATTTTATTAATTTAGTATCAAAATATGTCAACATTTTTTGCTATCTAGGAGTAATTAAAATATATTTAAGTCTTAAACACCTGATTGTGTTTCTTATTATAAGTTTTAAACATCGAACACATATAAATACTTTTTTTATAAACAGCGACGATGACTTTAACCTCATCGCAAGATCGATAAGAGGACTCCCCTACACGAGAGGGGGAAGCGGCGGTACATTAGTAACAGAAAATGCGCCGTTGCCCCCTCTCCGCGGCGCTAGAGGGGAATGCTTTTCACGGAGCCTGCGACGCTTATTATTATTTTATCTTTTAAGAAGTACAAACAAGGTCCACATAACCCGCCATTTTACGAAACGATTTGCTCGTAACAAAATTAAAGACTTCCCATCAATGTTCTCTAAAATACTGAAATCAGCACTACGTAGTAATTGCTTTAGCTTAAAATTAAGCCTTTCACCAGTTTTTATGTCTTCAGGACAAATAGAAATAAAAGGAGACGTTTTTTTTTGCAATTCATATGGTACGCAGTTGTAGTGACATTTTGCTGCAGATTTGTCAGAACTAAAATCTGACGGTTGATTCCTATAGAAAATTGGTTCTAGGTGACTGTAGTGGAGAATTTTCTTTTGAACAAGTTTTAGGAATTTAAAAACTTTACTCGACAGAAGCAATCACATTAAATGTAGGAGTATTATTCAAATCTTCTCCCTGATCCACTACAAATTGTAACTGAAATTCTCGTCCATTACTGCAAGACTTCACATTGCTTGTAGAACCAAGGAAGTTTTAAGTAACAGAAATTTAGAAATACCTCCCTTCATTTTTATTTCGTTTGTAGATTCACCAAAATTGATGGAGAATCACTATACTCCAAGCTGTATATAAAATCGTTTGTAGTCGCTTATAGTAACAGTTGGGTATTCCGTTTATAGTTCCTTAAAATTTTACATAGAGTCACCATAATCCAGTGTAAAATTCATGTAGTAGTAACGTTTATTTAATTTTTAGCTGATCCAAAATTGAGACTAGTACCCATACTCAGCTGTACATAAAAAATAGAAGCTGATACACTACAAATAACTACAAACGATTTTAGAGCCATGTAATATAGTGACTATGTGACTACAGCTATACAGCTATGAATTTAGTGACACCGTTTTGGAGGAATTACAGACGAAATAAACACTACTACAAACAATTACGATTTTAAAACTAAAGCTTGTGACTCCAAGTTAGCTTTTGAGGAACTACAAATGAAATAAGCGCTACTGCAAATAAAATAATGAATGATTTTGGAATATAGAGACCTTCTATCAATTCTCGAAAAACTACGAACGATATATATGTTACTATAGACGATTTTAGAGACAGAGGTTGAAGTAGAGAAGTTCTTACTATGGGCACACTTGAATTGTTTTCTGAGGTATTCCAAACTATAAACGTTCAAATCAACCGTTAGATTTGAGTACTAAACTAATGAAAAAATTAAAAAGGTTTTCCGAAATTTTTTCGTGATTTTTGACAGACTGTATTTAGGTAAAAATGGTCGTATCGAGAATTAAAAAGAAGCATTTTGAAGCTCTAAGATTCTAGTGTTTAGATCTTTCGGTCGAATTTTTTTAAGAGATACGGTTATCATGCAATTCTAAGAAATAGCGTCCACGGACTTGGAATTTTTTTTTCAGCTAAACCATTGCATGTACCAGATAGCTTGTTTATTCAGCTTCAATTTCCGTTTTTTTAAATTTCGATATTTCATCAAAATGTCGGACTTTTAAAGGAAAAGGATTCTTTTGTCTTCAATCGATATCTCGGCGACAAATGGTGGTACAGAGAATTGAAGGGTACTTTCGAAAACTGGAATAAATTTCCTATAACATTCTGCCGCAACTTTTCGGATTTTTTTTTTCATCTTTTACACGAATTTAAAAAAACCGGAAAAAAGGGTAATTTATTTTTTAGAAAATTGACGGTTAAATTAGAAATATTCACGAAATGACTAATGTTAAGCATGACTTTTACAGTTCGATATACCCAGAAGAACCCTGTAAAGTTTCATCTTGCTGAAATAAATTTCAACGGACCATGGAGAAAATAAAAAAAATTTGCAAATTTTTTTTGTTGCGCTATTTATTAGAATTGCATGATAACCGTAGCTCCTAAAAAAATTCGACCAAAAGATCTAAAAACTAGAATCTTAGAGCTCCAAAATGCCGATACGACTTTAATTCCCGATACGACCATTTTTCACCTAAATACAGTCTGTCAAAAATCATGGAAACTTTTCGGAAATTCTTTTGACACTTTAATTTTTTGCATTAGTGTAGTTGATGGGTCTTTTAAAGGCTTAACTTTTCCTTTGGAGCTACTACAAAAGAAAAAAATGTTAGAGAGAAAGAGAAAATGTTCACTAGGCTTATATTAATAGCGTCTTTTATCATATCATAACAGAAACATGTTTGCAAATTTGCCCATCATTGAAATTACTGATAAATTTGTAGGTAGCTTAAGCAATTGTGAACACTTTTTTCAGTGTAGCTTGATAATTTTTTTAATGGCTAAAAAAATCAATTGCTCCTTGCTTAACCCATTCTGATAAAAGGTTTAATTTCAAAAAAGCATAATTATTAGACTAGACAGCGTTTGGGTTAGGGTACGGTACGAGAGGAATTTTTTTATTACTAATAATTATTAACTATGCCCACCTTGATCTTCAGTTCGACAACTGAATTTATTTGCTGTTGAGATTTTAAAAGAAAATGATTCAAAATGAGCTTAGGGGCGGGATCGCGTCTCAAAATGGTCGTTCGCAAGAATCCCAAAAAAATATCGTATCAATATTAAGAATTTCATTATTTGGCGTATTTAATTTATGGTTTTTATTTCTGTTTCATATATTCCATTAATTCAAAAAGGCTGGTCTAAAAACAACACCTCAAAATCCGTAAAATAATTCAATACACATTTCTTATAAAAAATAAAACTAAGGAAAAAAAATGTGTTTTTCCTGGTGTTGCATTCATTTTTTTACTTGTTTATGATCCATACGAATTTCTTTTAATTGTACTTATTATTTTCTCAATGTTTTAAGGTTATGTCGATTACGGAACAAAAAATTATATACCATAGAACTGGTTTCGTGGGTCCACGTCAGCAAATGTAATAATAAGGATAATGACAGCGACGTGGGGTTACTCGAGGAATAGTTGGAAGCTTATTATTATCATTTTTCTTTAAAATGCACTCGTCCTCATAGCGTACCCTTTACAATGAACTGACGCGTAGTTTAAGTACTGATGTTAAACGGGATACGGAAAGTAAGTACCTAAAAGCGTTTAGAAAAAATACACTCAAGGCAAAACACGTAATTTTAGAGAGATTGTCCTGCAACCACACACTTTAATCTTTAACAACAATAAAACATCGATCACTTTGTTCCCAGATGACATGGTTAGTTAATAAATATAATATCAAATTTTCAACGGTCGTACATCTGCCACGCAGGACCAGTCAAACCGAAACAAGTATCAGAAAATCCGTTCTGTGGCATTAGTAGAAGAAATATTCGGTTGTGAATGAGGTTTAGGTATAAATTAAGAATTTGTGTTTAGTATTTTTCATTTATCACCACTTCTATGGTAAATAAATTGGTATTTTATGGTAAAACCGTTGCCATGAGGCAAAGACATTTGTGTGACAAACTTTTAGGACTGGCTTCTCTGACAAACAAAACAAGCGTAAGAATTTTCTCTAAAACTATTTCTAAGAGCGAAGGTTTGAAGTAAAACACAGTTTTTTCCAGAGTTTCTTGACGCGAATCCTATTTCAAAATTGCTCGATCGCATCAGGTTTTAGATATATCCTAACCTAAAAGTGCGAAAATACGGTATTACGCTATATTTGAGGTTAAAAGTACTGTCTTTCTTTCAAAATTAATTTGAATCGTTAGAATCTCTTCTTTCCTCTCGAGAAATTATTTATTATTCAATTTGATTCTAACGATTTACCACGTGGTGTAACATAACCTCAAATATAGCGAAAACCAGCGTTGTTGACACTTTTAGGTTAGAATCTCTTGTAAACCTGACTTAATGGAGCAATTCTGGTGCTGGAATTGGATTCAGAACATCAAATACTTATAAAATTATAGACTGCCTTCTAATTTTGTCTTAAATTAAAGGTGTTTGAGTAATTTTATGAAAAAATGTAGCTTTTACAGCATGTGTACTAAGATTATGTGGTGGATTTGTTTGGAGACGTTTTTATATTGATTTTATACATTATTTCTTATTAACAGTTATAAAATATTGTTTATTTGACGTGGAAGACGTGTTTCGGTTTGACGGATCTTCCGCTCTAGATCACCGCGGCATATTAACGTACTCTTAAAAGTCCTTGTAGCGTAATGATTGTCTCCTATACTACTTTCTTTCACAAAAGTCTCTAATTGCTGTAGTCGAAAGACTCCCATTCTGAAAACCGGGAATCCTGTTTTTGCAGTCTTTGGGTGCATTCCTTGATGTAGGAATCTTGGATTCTGTACATGCCAGAGTTGGCTTGGAACATTAGGGTCTCTAATATCCTCTCGTTCTTAATAGCTTTCGAGGGCAGCACAACCTGAAACGAAGAAGGGCAAGCTAGTCTTTTACAATAATTTAGAACTAAGGACGAAAAAAATGCAGGGCGAATCCCACATTTTTGTTAACCCTTTTTATTCTAACAATTTTTTGGGCAAGATGAATCGATCTTTGGGAATTTAACTGATTTCTTTTTACCTTAATGAGTTCCTGCGGCGATATTCTGTACAACTTTAGATCCCTAGCTAAACGTTCCATGATGCATTTGAATTCTAATTTAGCGTCCAATTTACTAGAAGTTTTCGTCCGAATTTTGTGCCTAGCCCAAGCCAGCATCGCCTCGAATTTTCGTACTTCGGGCACCTCGAGATTCCTGAAAAGTCAACACAATGAACACCATCAGAACATATTTTTGCGTAATCGACCCAGCCACGAAAATACAACTTTCAAACAATGATCCGTCTTTGTTTTGTCTTTCCATGGCTAGATCTGCCAAGCCATGGAAATACAACATTCAAATAATGACTTGAACCTTTGTAGTAGACCCTTCTTTCTTTTGTTTTTCCATGGCTGGACAGAAAATACAATAAACTCTAGTCTTGGCTCACTTACCTGCACATTATCATTTGCACCATGGATTCGCTCAAATTTAGGAATTCGCTAGTTTGAAATAAGGCATACGCTCTTGTTTCCACAAAAGCCAAGATCATATTTACAAGTTCCGAAGCAGAGGTGTACCTCCAGTAGTAGTTCTCCAGAGAACACAGCATGCAGCACACCTGAAATTATCGATTTCTTTTGTAGTTTGCTCTTGTATGCACTGTGTTGGATTTTTTTTGCTTGAATAAGACTTTATGTCAATAAAAATATATGTTTCTCTTTATTGCATCGATTGTAGATTACTTTATCACAGAAACAAGTTAGTTGAATCTAATTTTCACTTAGTTTTTTACTTATTCAATATTTATTACGTACTTTCACCATAAAAATTTATTGCTATCTATTTTTTTTTATTAATTAATTTGTGTTTTCAATGAAAGGCAACACGATCTTTGCAAATTTACGATTTATTACGTTGTACATTCGTGTACGTGTATACCCTCCTATATTAACCTAAATACTTACCACGTCTATCCTCAAGAACTGCTTGGCGTGATGGAAGCATGCCTGTAGCAGTTCGGGCAGGTCATAATGCTCAGCTGCACAGATCAATCCGGGTATTGTTGAACACGTTAACGGACAAGACCCTGTATGAAGATAGTCCAACAATATTCGAAATGTTTCGGGATCGAATTCAATAATAGAAAATTCAGTCTGGGCCAGCTTCGCCCTGTCTACTTTTTGAGCATCTGCGCAAACGCTGAGTCTCGGTACCGGCAGTTGGGAGAGCGAGGGTTTGTCTTTGCCCTCCTTGTCCTTCCCTTCTTTGTCTGAAATCGAAAGATTTATAAAACAAAGCCTCACGTCTGACGCGTCATCGTCTCGTGACGTCATCGCCAGTGGTTGCAGTTTCCAATAGAACAGGATTCTGAATCACATTGCAGTGTATTAAATCTGTGACGTTACGCGCGAAGCTTTGAGGCTTCATGTAAGCAATAATATACCACTTACTAGAACAGTCCTGGCTGCTAGCCCACTTCTTCTTGTCGTCGGCCGACAACTGCTGGGTGTTGTGCTTCCTGATGGACCTGCCCCACCCGGCGGTGATCGTCCCCAGCCTGGTGAACGCCCTCTTCACCATGGGCGAGCTGGGCACGCTCTTGGGTCTGGGCGACTCGATGTCGGGCACCTGCAGGAAGTTGCTGCTCTTCGGTCGCGCCTGCTGGGGGCTGAGTAGCGTCGGGACCGGCCTCGCTAACAGCTCCGCAACCGGTACTTGTGGTGAGCCGAAACCAGTTTGGATGCCGTACAGCATCTCCTGGAACACCCTGCTGCGGACCCCCAGGATGGCCCTGACGCCGACCAGCTTCACCTTCTGCTTGGACTGGCCGACGAGGAAGGCGACGTCGAAGAGCTGGGCGTTGGCCAGCGTGTTCGCCTCGGTGTTCAGGAACATCCTGGTGAAGTCTTTCGCTATTTGGTCGTAGTCTTCGAATTGGTCGCGCACGCTGTCCAGCAGCGGCGAGGATGGTCTCATGTGGCCGATGGGCCTCCAGGAGCCTAGAACGAAAGATTTTTTGTACGCAATAACTAATCGCCAACAAGCCAGTAAAAGGTACTAAGTGAACAACACACAATCCTGCTGCAGCACGTACAAACAAAGACAAATCGATAGGATATAGTATAGATTTATTTTGATTGAATTGTTTTAGATACCGAGGAAATATCAAACGAAACCTTGGAAACCATTCGTATGGAATCAGATTTTATGAACAGTTGTTTTCTTTCGGTTGTGGAAAGACACAATTCATATTACGAAATTGGCATCCCAGTTTCCAGACCAATAAAATCTGTATAAACTTTATTGATGTACAATTAGATACCGACTTGATTGTCGTCTTTAACGAGATTACGATGAAATGCGATGATATGATAAAATCACGAGGGTTGCAGTGCATTTGTTTGTCGATTACTTGAGCAGGATCCAGTGGCGTAGGTATACGATAACTAACTTCACTTAACCATTTAATCATTAAGACTTTTTGGTCTAAAGAACAACATCCGGAATTATGTCATAGACCTAAAAAATACCTTGGAGGTATTCCCACATTTATTTACCTCTTCTGTAGGGTTTGGGTATCTGGCCGGTTTCCGCGTGGTTCTGTAGATTGGCGACGATGTCCTCCAGCATCTGCGATCTGGTCCTTTCCTGCATCCTGGCGAATTTCGGTGCCGAATAGCTGGCTCTCTCGCCGTTCACTATTTTCGTCAGTAGCCACTCCCGAAACATCGGACCTTTGTCGAAGACGCTCTGCTCCCACAGGTAAGGTTTGTAGGCACCTACCTCGTCCCTAGTGACCACCGACACCTCGTAACGCGTGGGCTTCCTCTTGATCCTAGGAGAGGTCCTCACTGGAAAACAGGACACTGTTATCTGTGTTTGTGATTGTGGGACATTAGAAAAAATAAAGCCGCCGTTTGTTACTCGTGAGAAATGGTGATGTGAGAGTTTGAAAAAGGGAATACTGTCATTTGTTTCGGTTGGACAAGATGGGAAAATGTTATTGTGAGACTGAAAAATGGGATACAGTCGTTTGTTTTGGTTGGACTAAATGAGAAAACGCGATGGGGAGAATTTGGAAAAGGGGATACTACTTGTTTTTATTGGACCAGATGGGAAAATGAGATTTTGGAGAAGAAAATACTGTCATTTGTTTCGGTTGGTCAAAATGAGAAATGATGGTCATAAGACTTTGTAAAAGAGGATACTCAGCTCACCTAGTATGAAAGTGTGAAGAAAATGGCTCTTTATACAGGCTGGTGAGAACGAAGTGTTGTCTGCTTCAAGGAAGACCACGCATACTATATCGTTGCCTATGTGCCTCTTCCTCTGCAACTTCTGTGGATCGTGCCGTTCGTATGGTAACAGTGTACTGACGTGGAACATTATCTCTATATTCCTCCAGTTTGTATAGACGGAGTATAAGCCTATAAAAAAGGAGAGATTCAGGTGTGAATTCAATTATTAGAAAAACAATTTCCAGTGGAATGGATGAGACTATAAATTCGGGTATTTGTTGAGTGTCTTCTTGAATGATTTGTATTTCTTTTTGGTTGTAATGTATCATCGCCGTTAAAATTAATATTTTCGGTGTCACAGTGGGGTATCATTTAAAAAATATGCGATGTCATGTCATGCGATGACACGGCAATTTAGTTAATAGGAAGAAGACTATTTCCATATTTACTATTACCGTCGTTACGGTCTCATATCGAAAACGTGCTATTTACTCAAGGGATATAAAAGTGTTTCTTCACATGAACGACGTTTAATTAATTTAAAATGTAAAACGGACAATTGGAGTTGAGTCTGAATCATGAGAGTTTCCTTCTATTGATTAATTAATATTTATATATTTTCATATATTTGCATGTCTGCTTTAGTTATTTTGGTATCCTAAGTTGTACAAACTAAAATATCTAAAATTCAATAATCGAACACGTATTGAAAAAACGATTAAACTTTCACACGAAATGGACTATGAAGCATCAAGTAAAATGGGAAGAATGTAATTTATGTTGACGCACCCTATACTTACTATTTTACCATTTTAGCTGTCATTATCGGGAAAAACAACTACATAAAATATAAATTACGTACACCCTCTATTATTATTTCGCATGCTTAGAAAGCGACGAAATTAATTACACATATTAGCGATCCTATTAAATGTTCATCGTTGCACTTATCCTACTCGTTAAATTATAATCATGGAAGTAATAGCTCTTTATTGTGTATATGTTGTTCATTCCGTGCCGAGGTTACTTCCGGACCCATTCGGCTAACGATTTCGGAGGAATTAGCGTACCCTTCTACTGGCAACGGATATTGCAAAAGTTTGGTCCCGCTCCTAACAGCAGTCATTGACATTACCGCGGCCTTTTTCCAGAAACCGTTGTTACAAAACAAAGTCGAATGGGGTCAGTGAAATATATAGCCTCAGAAGGAATTGTTGTACAAACATAAAAGAAAAGGAAATATTTGTTTTTAAACAAAATCGTTGATGATCATCAAATGCTGTTCATAGCTTTAAAATCTTACCAGTGAGATCGTGCACTGTATCCAATCCACCTTTGTACTTATCGAAACCTTTCAATCGGACCTTTTCCCCTAGTATTTGCAGGAATTCTTCAAACATAAAAGAATTGTCGTTATTGTCTAAGATCTCCTCTTCCGTGTACTGTCCTTCTTTGACGTAGATGACGCCAACTTTCAGCTCCGATTTTATGAACACCTAAAAACATATATTCGCAAAATTTAAAAAGTTGAGGAAAATCGTAGGAATCTACGCGAAAAAGGAAAAGCGAAAAGGAAATACCTGATCCAGTTTGAGAAGTTCCTCAGGTGTATCAGGAAGTTGTCCGAGTGTTAAGGGCGGGTTAATGTTGACTTCTTTTCCTAAGGATCTCACCACCTCCTCGCGATTATATCGATCTGCGAAAACACAACTTGCCGGGATTAAACCGTGAACGGTGTAACTAATAGCTCTCACCAATATTCTGGAAATTACATACAATTATTAATACGGGAAGCTTCTAGCTAAATCAATATTATAAGCGCGCCTAAATCCAAACGTTATCTGCTACAAAGTAAGGTAAAATTCATTCCATCAATGAGAGAACAAAGCCCCACGGCTACATTCTTGACGTCATCAAAATAAACGAAGCGAGGTTATCACTGTTAAAGTCACTAGATTGGACAAGAACTGCGACTGATCACACTTTTCTTAATAAAATTAAATTGCAACAGTATTTTTGAATATTGGGTTATTAAACAAACAAAATATGTGAAAAAATTAATAATTGCTTAAAATGGATTGAAGATTCAAATTTCAAAGTTGGCAATGGTAATTTAGCCCTAATATGGCTATTAATTGCAGTACTTTATCAATTTAGGGACTTATCCCTAGATTGATATTTCAATCAAAAGTCTGCCAATATCTAATTGTTGCAATTTTTATATTAAAAAATTTGGTCATGACATAATAAACTTATATTTCAAGGTAGGCAACAAGGATTTTGTCCTAAAATGATGGTTGATCGCGATGCTCTATCAAACTAGGGACTTCAATTACTGTTTTGTGAAAAAAGGACGAACCTAAATTGATCTCTAGAGTTGAGGGTTTCTTGCTTAATAGACAATATAACAGGACCTAGGTCTTCATCGTTCGTAAAGTAATTCCAATGCTCGGTACCGTAGAAGTATTTCTCGTAGGTCTCTTGTTCCACACTTGTCAGTTCGAAGCCTTGGTTTTTCTCCCACTGCTCCTCAATAGCCGTCTTCTTCTTTGGCGACGAAGAGTCGTCTTCGTCGTCTTCGTACAAGTCGTTACAGCCTCAAAGAAACCAAATAATAACAGTTATTCTGTATTAAATATAGTTTTACTTACTTCGATCCCTCCGTCTGCTGAAACCGTTCTCGTGCTCCATTCCGTCCGTATTATCTTCCTCTTCCTCGCCTTCCTGTATTTCATTCTCGTGCTCGGATTCGCTTTCATCCCAGATGGTATCGGAGGTGATCTTCTGTCGCGAACATTCTATCCAGTATCCAGGTGTAGGAATGAAATTGTGGGGGAATTCTTCGCAGAACTCATCTGGAAATTATCAGAAATACGTTTATCTCCTAGACATTTTTTAACACCGTGTTGTATGTAGTTAGAAAAACTAGAATCTGCCTCGAGGCGTTAACTGATACTATTAATGACATTTTAACTGTTTCAGCGTCTTTTCCGTTAGATTAACTCAGAATGTTATCGTGACTAGCACTTTATTAGAGCTATCACTTATCGATGTAATTTGCTTTATCTTTGACGTTGTGAACATCCAGTTTGACATGGTAAAGCAGTGTACTGTACCATTAAAACTATTTTTTGTCATTAAATTGAGTTATGCTATCTCATAATAAAATATTGCTGACTGTGTTTTTTTCTCCCTCTCGCAGTATTTCTTATACATCATCTTTTTTGGTCTAGAATCTGTCATTGCCATTACCTTTCAGCGAGTATTAAAGCTCAACGTTATAGTGCTTTGAATAATTTATCTAAATATTTTATGAGAGTAGTATGTTAAATACATTTTCTTCGTTCTATATCGATCGTTTGAAGAATTGGGTTGCCCTTACACTTTGAGGGTCTCATTCAATATTTACGCATTTTGTTGTACGTATTTTATCAAAGTTAACCAAATATTGGAAATGAATGATGTATTAAATAAAGATATGCCATTAAAGGAGTACCTACTTAAAATGGTAGTAAATTATGCAGTGATACTAGACTTTGTCGCTAATGGTGAAAGTGCCACCAACGACTACAAAGATTACTAAAAAAAATCATCGAACTAACAGATCTACCATACTTTTAGCCCTCCCTATTTTTATTCCGCTTGTATGTCATCATAAATAGTAATTGATTACCTGAGAGTGGTCAATAGCTTTTCTTTTAAAACGAAATCAGCTCGTTGCGTTTATTAATAGAGGGTTATCTCCGCCTTTGATGTTAGTTTGGTTTTTGGCTCGTGTCCAATAGCATGTCCAAATATCGTAAATGATATTAAATATTGAACGTGGAACAATTTTAATGTGAAATATCTGCTGGTGCTGAAAGAACATGTAATTTATTGATGAGTCAGATAAAATTGGAGAATTAAAAAAAATACAGCCTGTTTTACAAAACTCGCTGTATAGTATTGTTATTATTTGTATCAAATTGAATTGAATATCCATATATTAAGCTATCTACAATGCGAAACCGGCGATTCTTTTTACAATATCTGCGGTTCTCTCGGCATGTACATAGGAAAAGCTCAGATCAACGAACTTCTAGTTTGATGGATTGCTGCCAAGGGGAATGGAAAGCTTTTAAGGCATCGGCTCCAGAACTGAAGAAGAAGCTCTAAATGTTATTGACAGATTAATGAGAACTGTTTCGTAAAAATGGAATTCGACGTATCTTATCAATTCTATTAGAGAAATCCTTGGCGAGGCTTAAGCCTTTGATCTGAACCCCGTATACGAGTAGATAAATCTTGAGGATTTATTCGAGACTACTTTTCAAAGAAACATAAGTAGTTTAATAAACAATTGCTATTAAAAAACATTGTTTATTCACTTAACGTAACAGTACCGGAATTTAAGATTATTTCTACAAAAAAAAGTGGTGCATTTTTTTAGAGCAATCTTTACTTATTTTTTGACAATTAATCTATTCCTGCAGTTTCTAATTCCGAGATAGATACAGATTTGGAAAGATTAATGGAATAAGATAACAGAACAGTATTCTCTTTTTAAACAACATTTTCATGCAAAATATTGTATATGTTTTAGACATTTTCCTCGATGACAGCATCTTGTAGCGGAGATACATAAAGATACACAAGGATATCGCCGTTAATGCACCGGATTTTCCGTCTGGTACGGTTTCTTTTAATTTTTATGTCTCGGGGACCCATAAAACTTCTCCAACGCTTTACGAGTTTTACGACGCTTTATTTTTATTTCGGGCCTCCATTTGGATCATCCACAAAGTGAGTTTATAAGGGAAGTGTAAACCTTTTACGACTTAATATCCGACATTAACTGCCACTACGGATGTGATATCACAAAGGATAACAACCAAAACACACTAAAGTGTATTTATTAAGTATAATTCGGGTTTTTTAGAGGGGGAGCTCGATGCGCATCACGTATTTCGACACGAAATTGCCAATGGAAGACGGAAAACGCATCTGCACTTTCTCAAAATGAATGTATTCTTGGTGGGAGATGTTATTTCCGTGTGTATATTTATGTGAAGGTTTTTCTCTTCAAATTTAACCTTTCGTAAATCAAATTCACCCATTTGCGAACCGAACTGAAGCTTTTGAAAACCCAATTCAGCTTTTCATCAAAGAGAGTAAAATAAATAAGGATTTTTTAGACGACGCGTCAAAAAATTTTAATATACAGTACGCGCCTAAAGTATGGAATAAATTTAGTAAAAACGAAATAAATTTCTTTTTGGGAGAAATCCTCGAACAGGTCGATTTTTAATTTAAAAAATACATATTTTAGCATAAAAGGCGATTTTCAACCGTCATTTGTTTTCGAGTAATGACGTCATCGACTTTTTTTTAAATAGCAACCCCCTATTTTGTTTCATGATGATCGTTTCATTGTCGATCGGACTGTATTAAAATGTTGCCATCTTACATAGGAAAGTTTTCGAGTAAATGACGATTGAATGTTAGAAAACGTAAATTTTATTCATTAAAAAAATAACAATTCCTAAGTCAAGCACATACAATTCATTAAGTTTTCTACCTAAATTAAGTGTTAGAATTACCACCCACCGACTTCTTGACAACACGCAAGTCTGTGTAGAAATTCTTCTTGCACATTATGAATTATTTCTGGGGTAACTCTGTGTATTTCATCTATAATACAATTTTGGAGTCCTTCTAAATTATGTGGTCTAGTAACGTACACTTTGGACTTTAAATAGCCCCATAAGAAATAGTCCAGGGGCGTAAGATCTGGGGATCTCGCGGGCCATTCTATCGGTCCTCGTCTGTCGATCCACCTCCTAGAAAACAATTGTCCAGAAAATCTCGAACATAGGGCGCGCATAGTGCGAAGGTGCACCGTCTTGCTGAAACCATATGGTGTAATCAGGAATATCAGGGTCATTATCGTTAGGAATAATTACTGCAAGTGCTGGAACAAGGTCATTTTGTAAAAACTCTAAATATCTTTCTCCTGTAAGGGTTCCTTCGAAGAAGAAAGGCCCTACTATTCTATTGTCAACTATTCCAGCCCACACATTTAATTTCTGTGGGTGTTGGGTATGTGTCTCTGCCATCCAATGAGGATTTTCCCGACTCCAATACCTGCAAGTTTGACGGTTCATTGTACCATTGAGACAAAACCTGGCCTCGTCTGAAAAAAGTATTTGCCAGTGTAAATCTCTATTTACTTGACATAAATCCATCATAATTAACACATGATTTGGATTTTCTAACATTCCATCGTCATTTACTCGAAAACTTTCCTATGTAAAATGGCAACATTTTAATACTGTCGGACAATGAAACGATCTTTCAGAATCAAGAAAAAAAATAGGGGGTTGCTATTTAAAAAAAATGTCGATGACGTCATTACTCGAAAACAAGTGACGGTTGAAAATCGCCTTTTATGCTAAAATATGTATTTTTTAAATTAAAAATCGAACTGTTCGAGAATTTTTCCCAAAAAAAAATTTGTTTCGTTTTTACTGAATTTATTCCATACTGTATTTACAAATTTTTAGATAATAAAATGTCATGACAACCGATGTGTTTTTTCGCAACCAGTGGTTTTCGGCAATACTATCTCTGTTTT
Source organism: Anoplophora glabripennis (assembly GCF_000390285.2). Taxonomy (NCBI): domain Eukaryota; kingdom Metazoa; phylum Arthropoda; class Insecta; order Coleoptera; family Cerambycidae; genus Anoplophora; species Anoplophora glabripennis. The sequence goes on along the minus strand of NW_019417707.1, from coordinate 47,235 downwards.
GTCGTTCGCATGATTAAAGCTTGTAATAGTCACATGGTTTTCGAGGCCAGCGTTGCGGTAAACAAAAAATCAAATTATACTACTGGGAAGTGTTATTAATTTTAATTGCACTAATCTCAGTTTGATTGCAGGGTGGAATACACAAACAGGCGAGGATTCGTTCAAGTTAATCCACCAAGGTATGAACAGTCAGCCAGTTGCAGACGTCGACTAAAACTCTATTTCTGATTTACGCGTTTTTGATTGAAGTGGAAGCAGTGAAACTAAATCATAACTAGATTGAATTGTGAGTAGTACGTAGGAAACGACGCGAGGGAATACCCACACAACACAACGCCTTACGAACACTGTTATTTTACTGCTCGGAGCCTTAGCGTGTCTAAGGATTAAGAAAATCGAAAAGCTCGGTTACGTAAAATGAGTTATTTCCCTCCAGATATCCGAACAAATCGCCTCCATCCGAAAAACAAGGCGGGACTCACGTACTTGTGACCTACTTTCTGTTGTACCTCACGGAAATCACAACAAAATCCACCCGAATACATAATATAATGAATTCGTTTGTTATGCAGCGCCCTCTAGCGGTAGCTATACAATATAACCCTTGAAATTACCAACTAGTGAGGAAAAACTATCATAGAGGCAATAATTTGGAGCACTTCAATTTCTGTTGCCACAACTCTCGCTGTTGCGTTCGACATAAAAATATGTGCATTGGCAAACCTGTCACGTAGATCAGACCTTATCAGCAGCGGTGGCAAGTAGCATGTGTACATCTGGCTTAACAGTGACTGATAAGGAAATATTAACGAGGATGCAATGATAAGTCATTCTAGGGAGCCATATACTTTACGTACGGGGGTATTTTAAAGGGAATCGTTGGTATTTGGCACAGCGTTTTTGATAATTAAGAGTAGTTTGGAATAATGTTACTGTAACAATAACAATGGTAATGCAATGGTCTGCAATTGTTTATCGACATTTTCAGGACAAGTAGGTAGTATGAAAATGAAGGCATTTTTTTTATATAAGTACATTTTTCGTTTGCCAACATAGTGAATGTTTTTATAAACAGGTTTATTGATCCGTTTTTTAAATTAAGATACATACATAACTACCTACTAACAAATATTTGTGTTGAAGATACAACAGCAGCTAAAAATTTTTCTAAATTCATGAGGCAGAAACTGCCCATATTCTTTCCTGTAAGCTATCGCGTTTAAGACTTTCGAGATATCCGATATATCTAATCGCATGATAGGTACTTGTTTATACAACGGGCAACCATCGATTTAATCGGGAGTACAGAATTATTTCTACCATAATGCGAGAAGCACTACAAACCTCTTATCTTATCTATACAAATATCTCATTAGTCTAACATTTCCTACCTTCCAATATTTAAGCTCGAAACGAAAAGCGAGCATTTTGTACTACAGGTTTAATACTTTTAGCTCGACGTATTCACGCTAATGTATTATTTACGTCTCCAAATCCGTCCTTTAATTTTCCACGTTCTCTACGACTTGACGTACATATCACAAGCAATGAAAGTATCGTTAAGTTTATTCTCAAATTAATAACTAATGCTTCTTTGTTCAAATGCTACGCTGGTGTTTGCTAGCGTGACAACTGCAATTTATCACAAAATATACAGACCATGAAATTCTAATGTCCAGATTTTTCAGGAGCCTAACAATCCATACCGCAAGCTTCCAGAGCTTAAGACTGATACGTCACTCCGGGAAAAGTTCTTATATTTATCACGACGTTTCTCTCAGTAAACAAACCTTGCAACAAAGAGTTAGAAATTTCGTTTGTTTCATTAAATATTGTCCAGAATTCTATAAGAGTATAAAAGTAATACTAGTAGAAAAAGTAAAAAAAACTAATGATGTATAAATTGTATAAGTACAGGTGTAAATAAAATTAAAATATGAAGTTGCTGAAAATCGAAAGTGGGGTAATTTTACGATAAATATAATTTTATAATGGACCTACTACAAGCGAAAATAAATATACACCCACACCCAACTGGGGTGTGAATTTCGACAACTTTATATTTATTTTAGTTTGCAATAATATTTAGTCTTTTGATTATAGCAGTAAAAATAGATCGTGCAAAATAATGTGGTTTATTTTAGACATAAAACCAATCATTAAAATTTTAAGTTTATGGCTCGCATATCTCATTTATGACATTAATGTGTCAACTAATTTGGGCTTTTAATAAAATGTAATTCAATCGAAAACTGTCTTAATATTATATTTGCCATTAGAATAAGATTAATAGCATTGCAACGGAATTTGTTCTGTCTACAGAAACTACTGTTACAGCATAATATTACTCAAATTGGAAAAAATATATATACTCACATCTAAATAATTTTTAATTAAAAAGGGCGAGACAGAGGCAGCAAGGACAAACGAAAATGTGGTCTATTATTTTAAATTACATTCCGCTCATCGCCGAAATCAATGAAATGCCTCAACTTTGGCTACACTGTAATATAAAGTTTCGAAAGTAATAACTTTGCGATTATAAATTCATAATTCCCGAGAGAATGCCAAAAATTCCCGTTCTTAGTTCTCAACAGTTAAACTAAATTTGTAACTTGTTCAATTTGTTTGACATTTAAAAATATTGGTAATAGATTTTTTTCGAAACCCAAGTAGGAAAGTAGCTATACCATTGTATATTAGATTACCGCATTTCAATGAATAAGTACTGACAAATTTAAACGAAAAAAAAGTGGAAAAGACATTTCCGACGATAATGGTATTTTTTTAGCTTTAGCGCTTACAAGTAAAACTCATTTCCATTAATAAAAAATCAATTTGTACCAAGGTAGTCGCTCACAATCTCCCTTTCTTTGAACGATATTTTAAAATGTGTCTTTGCCCCATATTTCAAAAGCTGCGAGGTTTGGAAAAGGTGGGAAAATCGAGCAAATTATAACGACAGTGTCCTGGTAATCTTTAGTCATCTCTCTAAAACAGTCATGCAAATGTAATTCTAAATTGTTTAATAGTCGACATAGCGTGTCATTGGAATGAGGTTTGCTTTTAGCTGGCATTTGTATATAAAAAATAATTATAGTAAACGATATGTTCATATTTAAAAGAATTGTTTGTTGTGAGTACCTAATTAGATTATGATAGTGATATTATTACAAAATGGCACATACTTAAGTACAACAAAATCATCTTTGGTCTACAGAACAATTTTACAGACAGAAAAAATTATAAGTTTCTTATTCATAAACTTTGATGTTTCATTGGTTGCCGAGATCGAGATTGGGAATAATCATTCATTTACTTTGTTACCCTGGTGGTTGTCGGTCTTACGTAGCAAGTTTATAGTATCTTTCCGCCTCATATGTAGCCGCAAGGCATAAAAGTAACATCAAAGTTTATGGAAAGGGTTTACAATTTTACAACAAGAATTTGAAATATCAAAGGCTACACGAATACAGAAACGTCGAGAAAAGTATATACTTTTTAAACATCTCTTTTGAACATATTTCTCTGTAACCCTAAAAATATTCATATCTTGCACTCTTCTTCTCCTGCGACTGATGCGAAGATTAGGAGTACAGTCCGCTCACTGTAAGGTAGAACACCAAACGAATGAATGTAGCTTGGTGTTCAAACTTAGAGTGACCCAACTATACACACCAGCCTTCTTCTTCCCTTCGGTTGCTCAGACACGATGTTGTTTTGGGGACAATTTTCACATAGTTAAAGCACAAGAAATCGTTCTTTTTTCACAAGTTTGTAAATAAAATATAATTTTGGTTTCATGAATAATTGGCAATTAATCCAAAAAGAAGAAATAATTCTGGAACTACTTCTTTTATTTCATTAATATTTTAAATTTGTATGAACAGGTTATTTCTGGTTTAATAACTTCTAGACTGCTTGCTGTGACGTCCATTTCGAGAGACGTATAGCTTCGTCAGAAGAAATCTTGGAACGAGTTCAAGGCCTTTGGTATATTTATGTGTGCACTGATCCATGATGGTCTGGTAGGTTGTTGCCAGATATCTTCCTTTTTCTTGTTCTTAGGCAACTTTCTAATGGTTTCTGAGTTTCTTCTGAATAAATGAGACGTTAAGGACGACTTGGCAACCAGCCCAAAAATTGTTCGACCATTGGCAACTGCCACAGTAACTTATTAATCAAACTCGATTCCTTGAACTCTTTGTATTTAAATCAAACAAATGTGCCAAACGCGAGAGTCACGATTTGCAGAAATAATACTACAATCGGTACTAACCTTTACTAAATATTTATATAAAAACGATTTCTAGTGCCTTACAAACACAAAAATGAAACAGCTATAAATAAAAAGTCAAAACGTGATTTTCTTTTGATATCAATTATGTAAAATACATCTTAGTGGTTTACTGATTCAATTGCCGTTTGTAGCTGCAGTTTGGAAGAAATACAGTTAGTCATGAAGATTGTATGTGACAATTTATGAATTTAATAGTCATTTACGTTATAAGTATCATTATGATACCAATGAATATTATAATGACAGCTTATTATAAACCGTCAACTTTTTATTGTTTCATATATGAATAATAAACGTCTGAAACGATCAATTTAGAATTCACATCTTTTCTAAAATGCCAGGGCATTGGATCTAGTTCACCAAGAGAATATGCTGGTTGTTTCCTCCGAACTATCCTCATGTGCAGAAGTAAAACAATTTGTTTTTAAGTTCATTTAATACAATTTTAATTTTCTAGTTCCTGGAGATTCATCTGTCTGCCAGAGTTTGGTGACGAAAATTCGTACCACCCCGTAAGTCACGTTATATGCCACATTTATTAATCCATCAAGGATAAAGCATTATGACTTTTAGCGTTGCATTAATTAAAAACCCCCATGCAGTTCTACGTCACGTAACTGCGATAGGTATTAAAATTTAAAGCCTCTTCTCGACTGGGGATTTACCGAATATACGTACAAATGGAAAAACATGTCACAAAGTAGTGAAATGTTGCATATATATTTCACTTGCGTATTAATTTTATTGATTAGATGGAAACTGACGCGAAAACGCCGCACGTGATTTTAATAATTGGCGGTGCAACTATTAGCAAATCTGTCACAGTGAAATTGTATATTGTCTGAAGACATTTTTTGGCATAATTTTAGTTTATTTTCTGTACTGGGTAGTTGCCACCTTCTTCTATAAAAACAAATATGTTTCTATGATCGATAAAAAAAGTTATTTCTCTCCTCTTTGTTAGCACAAAAGGCACATCCATTCAAACAAAGGAATGCTGCTGTCATCATCTGAGGAAACAAATGAATGATCGAAGGAAAAGTTAATATGAGTTATATTTATTTCTCCTTATGACAGGGAGAGTCTCGATAAAGTTTCTTAGCAAACAGAAAGTATAATGATGTGTACCATATTTCTTACATTTTTTACAAGATCGGCTGGGGATCGAAATCAGAATTTATTTTACAGTATATGGAAAAGGATGTTAGAATTCGGTGCTGCTTCATTGGTCTAAAATCTATTCCTGACTCGATGAACTAATCAATAAATTGGCCAAGTTATATTTATATATATATCTGTCTATATATCTATATAAGTCTATACTATAATTTGTGGTTTGCTGATGACTTTTTTGTGCACTGTGTATCATTGGAATTCTTTAACATAATTTTAAAATAAGGAAATTAGGAATTTTCAATAAATAATTGCGCAGCGCCTTAATGATAGTTCCAACGACGGCTAGCCTTTTAAGTGCAAATCAATACATTGGATTTAATCACAATTAAACGCTCACTGGCTGGATTTTTTAATGTAATTATCACAGAATCTTCTTTATGTCTAAGGTACGTTGAAACTTGGTTACGGTTGAGGACATAGACAAAGATTAGAAACGCGTTTAACGATCCAATGAAAAATGCTATCAAACCATCCCACAGTACTGCAGGATTGCGTTAAAGTGTCATTTATCCTGAAAGTTTTAATCTTGACGACCCCCCTGATTTAGATGTTTGTTATGAACAGCATCAGGATTTGTAAGAAACTTCGTTGGGCTTTAAATTTTCACCGGGATATACCTCTCCGCGATGTACGAATCGTAACAATTTTAGTGGGTATTTTCCAGTTAAAATGAACGACTGAAACTTGGGCCATATATTACCGAGCTGTGGCAGTTACAAACATTTCCATGATGCTTAGGAATAATTTAATAACAAGAACTTGAGCTGCAGGAATAACTTCCTTATTCCACTTGTAATTTTCAACATTCCGTGTGCTTTTTATCACGCAGGGTGATTCTCAAATATGCAGTCAAACTGATACGGTGAAAATAGTCTGTTTAAATCTAATTTACTTGCATTCCTAACGAGTTAATTGAATTGTAGTGATTTGCAAGGATTATGATCTATCCTAAACTGTGACACCAGAATTGCTCCGATCGGACCACCCCTGCGCCCAGCGGTCGCGACCAAATATTCCTTACACTTTAAAAGTTTGTACCACCCTGTCTATACAGATATACGTCTTCCCAAGATCTAAAGTTACATCACTCTCAAAACATGAGAAGCATTTGCGGATACATGTTTATATAAACTTATATTTATGAGAGGAATACGTTCTTAAGAGGATGTGGCTTAGTTTGAAAAATACCGTAACGGAAAAGAAAAATATAAACGACCTAGTTCTTAAAACCAGCAGTAAGGGCTTTGGGTCAGCGGATAGCCCTGACCTAATCCCTATCACCTAAACCGGATGTTTCTAAATAATACAACCGCGTGCTTGGAAAATTACTGATATAATCATAAAATACCACAACCATTTACTTCATGTGTAATGGTTTCAAATTAATTTTGAGCAATACGAAATCACGCTCTCTGCAATTTAATAGCCTAAAATCGATAGGCCTTAATCTCACAAATGTGCTCTAAAATCAATTTCTAAGAACATTCGTTGGGATAGTTGAACTATTAAATAGATTAAAATGTTCATTAATTGTTCCAAATATTAAGTTAACACATTAGTGAAACGTAAACAATTTTGTATAATTCTTTGTTTAATATAAAATGGGTCGTCGGTGGTTTTAAGAGTTTTAGTACTGGGTTTAGTACTTTTAGTAATGGGGTCGTTAAAATTTGTTGTGTTCTTGGTAGTGACGATTGTATGCGTCCTTGATATCACAGGTAACATTTCATTAAAAAAAAAATTGTTAAAATAACACTAAATCTTAAATAAATTAGAAACAGTGCTAAATTTTGAAATTAATAATAAATACATTATTTCACACTAAATATAAATATGTATTATTTATTATTTACAAGGTACTTATTATAAACTAATTAGTGGCATTTTAAAATTTTCATAAATTCTAACAACCATGTAACATTTCTAGATACTGAATTGTTGGTTTTACTATTCCAATTCCAAATATGCGACCAGCAAAGAGTATTATATATTCAAGTAAAATAAGGGACAAATAAAACAATATCGATGAGCGTTTTTTTTGTGACTAATAAATTTCAAACACATTTATGTGAAACAAAGACGGAGCCATCAAGCTGCGCTAGCCATTCTTTCAGGTTATGGATTTGGCTCTATTATTAAACTAGAACAAAAGTTTGTCCCTGCAACGATTTGATATCGCCGTCGGTTAACTGATGAATGAAAAGTGGAAAATAAAAGAAAATATTGTTTGACTGCAGTCACTGCGACCAGCAATGGATTGTTTGAGGAGGTATATCGGGGTCCGAGGGAAGTGAGGACGCAGGGGGGGTCCTATGCTTTTCTTATGGGACTAAAGCCCGCTGCCGATTAGAAAAAATTAAATTCTATTGAAATTATTTGCGACAAACATTATCTATATAGCAAACAAATCTACTCATATGCACATAGCATACTTATTGACTAATTAACAGCATAAAAATATCATGTTTAAGTAGTTTTAATTATATTTATTGGACGCATAGACTATGTAGATGTGGCAACAGCGCTAATAATTGACAGTTGTACACACTGCGAACCTACAGACCTCGGACATCGGAGATATTGCGCGTCAAATTCGGGTAAAGACGCGTACGCGTTCAAAAATGTATTGTGTGTAAACTATGTACAATATAATTATTATATGTAGCAAATATATCGTATTATCCTCGCGAAGATTTGTATCCTTTATTTAAAATTCGTAAATCATGTGAACTGGTAAAACAACGGGAATTATGTTAATTTAGTTCTAAAGAAATGAAATGACACTCGCGCCCATCTCTCGTCCAAGTCAAAGAAAATGTTGGATGCAATTTTGAAGGTTCTGTGATAGAAATTACATTATTACTCACTGTTCGTGTTTTTAATCACTATTTGAGTAATGTTACAAAAGTTTTGCAACTATAACTAATTTTTTAAATATAAAGTTTGCTGAGAAATATTTATGTTCCTTTGTTATTCCGTTCAAATGCTTTTATCTCAAGTATTACTAATTATATTAATCAAGTAAAGAAAAGTTTATGTCACCCTAAATATTGCTGGGTAATGATTATGATGTTTTTATAAACCATTAAATATATTAAAAGGATTTATCAACTGTATTTTTTATTCCAATAAATATATCACAGCTTCCTAGTATTTTTTAATTAATCTAGTTTTTTAAAAACATTAGAAAAAATCATTTATTGTGGATAATTTATTGTTGATAACAATGTACATGGGATTTAGGAAAAATGTATATGTTTGAAATCAATTTCGTTTTTATCAAGTCTTTCAAATGTATTTCCTCCTTGCTGTCAGCTGATTGCGACAACGCCACATTAATTCTCAAGTCAAGCAGAAATGCAATTATTGGTTTCTGTTTCTAATTAATACAGCTGTACTATGTTCAAAACTTACATTAGTTTTACATCAAAAATAAGATAAAACTGTGTGTGTACTATGTATGGAAAAGTTTTGTTTCACAATTTCTACATTTTTTTCTCAGTTATGGGCAAAAAAAGAGCCGCACCGTCCATCTTCGCCATATAAACCTATGTTAAAATGAACAACTTTCAACAACAATATCTCAAAATCTAGATTAAAAAAAAAATCAAAAAAATATGACGCACAGAGGGAGCACTGGGTAATACGCTATATAAATTTCAAGTACATCTGTGCATTTGAGTAAACCCGATATACCTCCTTAAATATTTTTTTCAGTTAGTTTATTGAAACATTTGAATTTCTGAAACGCAAGAAATTATTTTTTGGTTTAATTCAATTAAACTGCACGATGGAGAAAAGTAAAGAAGAAATAAATACATTTTAATTTTACTAATAAAAATGTTGAGGACTGCTGGAGTCGAGAGGGAATGGCACGTCATATTCTCACGAAGCACATCACAGTAAGTGCTCATCGAATTGAAGAAAACTTTTTTAAATATCTCACTCGAAGCTACAGAACCTGCATAATAAAAATCTACGAAATTTCGTGCCGATTCCAGCTTTAAAAAGCATATTTGAGAACTTTCCACGAATTTTGTGGCGAGGATATCTTGGATCTCCATCGCAAAGCCCAGCGGACGAAAACTCTGCAAATTACATACGTCCGTGAATCCTAACGAACTGGGAACTATTTTAAAAGCTAAATGTTTAACTACTATTACAGTCCCATCGTCCGCCTACCGTTAAATTGTTGACAGAACGTGACTGAAGATACGACTCTCGGAATAATTTTTCCGTTCAACTTTTCAGCCTCTGCGCTGAGTGCGCTAATAAAATCCCTACTTTACAGATAATTTTGTAAACAAGAAAAGGCTTTTAGCAGAAAAATTGTACAAACAAGGTGAATAGCGAGACCTGATTTTTTTTCAGCGCCGAAAGATATTGATAATTACCGTCAATTGGGCCCCACTGACGAATTAGGCCTCTTCACATGAAAAATAACGCGGTATGAAAGTATCTACATTAATTACTTTTATTTTCAATTAGTCGACCATTTATGACACATATACCTCTGCTTATTCGACCACACTGGCAAAGGATCACATTACAAGGTTTAGAATTACGCTAAGGAGTTTCATTTTGTGTGTTTTTTTTTCAGAAATAGGTTTTTCTTTAAGAAAATCGGCACCACTTTGTGCTATAGCCTATGTAGTAAACGTTTTCATTAAATCGACATATAAAGCTTTGCTTTTAGGGTACTGAATAAGTTTTATAAACTTCTTTCAAGTTTTTTGTTAGTTGTAACTTATCTATAGCTACAGTAAATTTTTTATATTGTTCCTAGATATTTTTTTGCTACGACTAAAGGTCCAAAATAACCAGTGGCTTCGAAACTGTGATTCTGAGTGGCGGTGTCTCTCATTATTTTCGCCAGTGATCCATACAGTTGTGTATAAATTTAATAAAGTTTTCCACTTAGTTACGTCAAATAATTTTCAAAATATTTGCGAAAAAGTAATATTTCACGAAAACTTTAGCATCTTTTTTAAAATATTTTATAATTAGCTTTCTTATTTTGCTTTATTTTAGGCTAATTAAAATAAATTCGTTTTCATATCGAAGAACATCATTTGACTCTATTCAACAGGACTTTCAAGAATTTATTGATCTTTGCAGGTGCAAAGCCACAGGAACCTGATCAAGTCGCTGAGATAGTAATCCACATCAAACCGGACTTACATCCACCTGACGGGCCCCCTTCAGCTGAGCACCACCACCACCACCATCACCACGACCAATCACATGAGCATCCGCCAGGACCAGGTCCAATCGAACCCCCGCACAAACCACCAAAGCATCACCACGACCAATCACATGAGCATCCGCCAGGACCAACCCCCGCACAAACCACCAAAGCATCACCACGACCAATCACATGAGCATCCGCCAGGACCAGGACCAATCGAACCCCCGCACAAACCACCAAAGCATCACCACAGTGAACCACCAGAACCTCCACCAAAACCACCAAAGCCTCATCACAGTGAACCACCAATAATAGAACCCCCGCCAAAACCACCAAAGCATCACCACAGTGAACCACCAGTAACAAAGCCTCCACCACATCCCCCAAACACAAAAAAGTGTCATCATCACGAACTCCACAGTGATGAAGCACCAAAACATCACCATGACCACCAACACGGTGAATCGAAAAGGCGTCGGAAGCCGAAAAAGTCAGGTATGTCAGGGTGATGGGCAACATTTTTTCTAAGAATTGTTTTGAAATCACAAGAAAAATTCCTGCAATTTTGACCATACCGTTTTTTTTATGAGTACACAATATGTAATGAGCATAACCTTTTATACTGATTTATATTTCAGGTCATTATTCCGGGGAAGAAGGTAATATATGCTTTTACACAAAAGAATGCGTGAATTCTGTATGGGTATAAAAAAGCACTTATTAAAAAAATTGGGAAAATGCTCGAATTGCACAATTGACAGAAGAGTTAGTGGGGTCTCAAGATTTATACAGGGTACCCCGTAAGTACGTGTTTAACAGACTTGGACTCAAAACGGGCTAATTATATTAGAAATCGCTTCGTTTGGTCGTTAGATGGCCCTAAAGTCCATGAAAATTTTTTGTTTTTTTTATATAACTAATAAGTTTTTTCGACCTACGATTGCTAGAAAATTGATGTATGATTAATTGCAAAATTAACAAAAAGTGAAAAGTTTTTGGGGTTTATGGAAAGTAACAGCTCAGAAATAAAAAAATTGGGCCTTGGTGGGTAATAAACGCCGCTCCGTATACACATTTGTTTTGCGATGTCATTCGGTCAAACAATGTATGGATTTATCAGGTTGTTAATTCGATAAACGCGGGAAAATAATGGCAAAATGTGTGTATCTACGGAAACGTAGCGCGTTCATAAAAACGAAACGGTAATTTACTCAGAAATGTTAATATAGGCCCGACCAAATAACAACCGTTATCTTCGCGTATGATAAATGCTGGAGTGCTAGCTATTTAATTTTTAATATAGGCTCGACGTTGATATATGTTTGCTTATTTCTGGCTGTCTACTTAATATCGCATCTTCCGCCCATTTAAATAATCATGAATAATAACGCGAAAAACTCGAAAAAATTCGCGTCACTCTCGGATTTGCAAGGCAGATATCAATTAGGAAAGGCGGCGTCCATCACATACGTGGATTTTTAATTACAGAGGCCGGCATATTTACCCGTGAACAAATGGTAGACACCATTAATATTCAATAGGCGTTAAATTTGAGATGTATTTATATTGCAAGGTGCAGACAGAGCACGGATTGAAAACTAGATTCGATTAATGCACAAAGTGACGTGTAAATAACGAGCGTTCAAATAAAAACGTGGTCAAGTTGGTTCTGAAAATTTGGACGTAGGGCGTAGCGTATAGCAAATGAACTTAAACGTCATCTGTCAAAGCGCTATATCGCCGCTATCAATTTGAATATTTTCGTTTTAAAAAGCGTTTAAAATGGTGTTTTCTCAAGAACAAAAAGTGTTTATCATAGAGTCCTACTTTAGAAATGGACGCAAGATTGATGGAATATGGAAGTATTCTATTGAGGAATGTTTCATAGAATTTCAAAATCAATTTCCCGGCGTTGTTGAGTACAAAATTTTTCAAAGTGCAGTTCAGCGTTGTGTTAATGTTTTTGATTGCGGCCGACCTAAAAAGCGGACTGAAGAATTAAAAGAAAATGTCCAACAAATAATGGAAAATGCGCCAAGAACTTCTGTACGTGTTTTATCACAAATGGTGGGAGTATCAGTCGGTACCAGCCACACAGTATTAAAAAAAGATTTGCGTTTGTTCTCCTATCGTTTAACTTGTCAGCAAAAACTTCATGAAGTTGATTTTCCGCGACGGGCTATATTTTGTGAATGGTTTTTAAACAACTACGGTGAACTTCATAATATCACCTTTTTTTCTGATGAAGCCTGGTTTCATTTAAGTGGTTACGTAAACTCACATAATATGAGAATGTGGTCTTCTGAAAAACCAGATAACTTTTTTGTCGAGGGCCCTCTACACGCTCAAAAAATTGGAGTTTGGTGTGCTCTCAATCGAAGGAGGATTTATGGACCTACTTTTTTTAATGGTACTCTTACTGTGCAAAGGTATAGAGAAAAAATTATCGCTCCTTTTGTTAACCAGCTGAAAGAAAACGAAATTACAAACTTTTACTTTCAACAAGATGGCGCAAGGGCACATACGGCAGGCGAGACGATGAATATGTTGAGGGAAGTTTTCCAAAATCGACTAATAAGTCTCAATGCTGAACATGAATTTCCACCGAGGTCATGTGATATTACGCCGTGTGATTTATTTTTGTGGCCTTACCTTAAAAACACTATTTTTGAACTGCCTATTCCTGATTTAAACCATCTGCAGGCTCGACTTATAGACAAGATTCGTGAAATTAACAATACCCCGAGCATCTTAGAAAATGTCTTTAATTCTTTGAGGAACAGGTGTGAAAAGTGCTTGGAACAAGGAGGGGGACACTTTCAGCAGCTGCTTTAATTTATTGTTATAACAAGGAGGGGGACACTTTCCGCAGCTCCTTTAATTGTTTGTTATTGTTATCACGATTATTCTTTAAAATAAAGTTATATAGTCATTAACGTTATTGAAACTGACAGCTGCTATACAGCTCGTTGAGAAATGAGGTTAAGTTGGTCGCTATAAGCTACTCTACGTCCAATGTGTCAGAGCCAACTTCGACCACGTTTTTATTTGAGCGCTCGTTAGTTATATGTTAGGTTAATGCTGTATTTCCGTTGACGTCACCGCAAATTTCCTCTCATATCTATACGGGGTGTCCCGGCGCTTGATAGAAAAGTCGGGTACAAATATATGAGGTCAAAATAACATCAGTTCTTCATATAATATTTTTTCATAAGGGCCTTCGTTAACAAGTTACGGGCCCTCAAAAGTGAAAATTAAACAAATATTTTTATTTACAGTCTCTAAACTATTAATTTCAGCATGATGCAAATTTGGTGATTGATAATACATGTGCACAGCTTGTTTTTGATGCAAGTGAAACTTCAATATGGTCAGAATTCCAGGTACGGACTATGCCCAATGGTTATCAACCCAGAATATTTGCATAGATGACAATCACAATCGGCAAGCATCAAAAATAGGTTCCCTGAGGAATTTGCCAATGATAATACTCTTGGTTCAACTCGGTAAAATTAACAGTTTAGGAAATATTTGTGGTTTTATGTCACAGTGCACATCGAGCTGCGCCTCCACCATTTCTTGTTTTTAGTTTTTAATTGGACATAATTACTATGTTAGAACCGTACATAACTTTAAAATAAGCGCCTAGAAAATCTTACTGTCTGCTAATGCAACTTTCAGTAACAAAATTTGACAAATATCTTTACACATAACACAAAATAGAATAACAAAACAATAATAAGTTAAAGTACGTTAAAAAAATTATTTAAAAGAAAGAAAACTGTTAAAATACATTTTCAACATGGACCGGAAATAAATAACATTTTAATTTCCACCTTTGAGGGCTCGTAACTTGTTAACGAAGGCCCCTATGAATAAAATTTATATGAAGAAATATTATTTTTACCTCATCTATCTGTACTCGACTTTTTTGTAGCAAGTACCCTGTATAGAAAGCTGTCATAAAAAGAGAAATATGAAATGATGAATTTCAATCTTTTCTGTTGGGCACCTATCCAACTGCAAATACGAGTAAATTACATTTTTGACATTAATTAGAAATAATGATTAATAAACATACATTCAAATACTGAAAGCAACAACAAAAAATCTATGGACCTTTTCCTATTGTCCTGCTTTTTAACTTGGCCTCGAGGGTCATTTTTTATTTTAGCCACACATTTTTCCAAAAAATAATTGAGACATGAAACAAATAAGCTTTAGAGGTTTCTATACAGTTACTTTTCGAGTATCAATCTTTTCTAGCGATATTTTAAAATATAACTTTTTTGAGGTTAAATTTTCACGTGTTATACTTTTCATGGAGACACCGTTATATTTGAGTTATATTAAATTGACACGTTGTTACATTTCAGTACGGAAAAATTTCCCTGAAAGCGATTACTCTTATACGAGGTTTGATCAAAAAGTAACGGGAATTTTCAAATTGCGCGTGTTGTATCTTGCCTATCGAGTTGATTCTTTTTCTTGGGAATTGAAAGCACAGTCAGTGTACCCTCCAATTTTTAGTAAAACTCACCTTAGACCTTTGACGATTTTTTCTGTGGTGTGTGGACTAGAGAATTTGTTTCCTATATCCCAAACTCAAAAGGACACTCAAAGGACAACGTTTTTCAACAATAGAGATAAAGATTCCTGTGACTTTTTGATCAAACCGTGTACAACCAAATTTGATTATGGTCCTAGGCGGCCTTTTCTTATAGTGAAAAAGGGGCGGATTTAAAATATATTTATTGTCTTTATATACTATGAAATACATATTTTTAAAAGTGCTCAAGATATATATGTATTTTATTTTAAAAACTTATACGTTCTAGAATGTTCTACAAGCTCTAGAATTTACGGTACTTTTTTTTAATCCTTGTATATTTCTATGATCTAGGGCACAAGCCGAAACATCATATACCTGGAGGCCTCTCAACTCTGTCTTCCCTGATTAACAATATAGTATTGAAGATAAGAATCATCTTCGATCTGGTCATATGTAAGTATTTAACCGCTTGGTGATGGGAAGATATTTCTTTGTAATTGTTTCTATCCACAATGTTGTAAACTGAAATCATTTTTTTCAGCTAAGGTTGAGGTACTCTGGAAACAAATCTGGAAATGGTCTGAAGGCAAATTTAAGTTATTGGAGGGTATGTATATTTTTTATCAGAATTGCAAACATATACAGGTATGTCTTTCTTAGGCATACTATTTTTAAACAATACGACAATCCCGACAACTGGTTTTTTTATCAATAATATTATTTATTAATGAATTTATTTTTTAATTCCGTAATATATCAAATTTGAATATGTTCTAGTTATTGTGGAGACCACTACGTCAATAGTTGAAAAGCATTTGCATCCTTACGCAGGTATGCAGCAAAGCAAATATAAAATCTTATGTCACAGCAAATATTTGTTTTTTTCAGGTCTGGTTGAAACAATTGTGGAGACTGCACTTAAGCTGTGGGACCGTAAGTTTATTTTTGTTATTCTAATTTAAGTAGATGATGCATTTTAATATTAGTTTTATTTAATTTTAGAAGTAGTGGTCGTTATATTGCAACTGGTGAAGAAAGAATTGGACTAGAAGAATGTTTTTAATGCTCGTCTTGTAAAAAGTTACACTTTTTAATACACGTTTTTAATACACGAGTGAGTAAAGATGATGCATATGATTTTACTTCTTTTCCTGCGTCTTAATTAATATAAACAGACCATTCTTGATGGCTATTGTTCATAAAACAAGATAAGGTATTGAAAATGATTCTACTTTTAGAAATAATTTAGCGGCACTAAAATACTAAAAAAAAATATAAATTTTGTTTCATCATTTAAGGACACAGTGTATTTGATAATTGATTTTATTACGTATAAATGCAACAGAAGAAAATACTTTATAAAAGTGATGAAACATCGATCGAACTGAAAGGAGATATATTGAAATTTAATGCAGTTACTTTATTTTATAACTGAAGGCTGAATACTTTTGGACTTTACTTGTAATACAATGGAAAGTTTTAGTAGATCAGTAAGCTATAAAACTCTCGTCAATAGCTGTTGGCACTTTAGCAAAATTTCCTTCCCTCTACCTCTCCTTTCGCAATGTACAGGCTTTTATTGTTTGTAAAACTCTTCTTTCAGGGGTAATTTAATCAGTAAACTCCCTGACGATTCTGTGATGGTTATTCTTACATTGATGAGGAGCTACTGCCACTTTACAAAACTACAAACATTATTCGTACTCCTTTGCAGTAGTCTTATCGTATTTCACTTCTAAAATAATTAAGTTCTGAAGAAAAGAGATGCAAGCTGCCAAAACAGCATCGCCCAATCATAGAGACATTATTTTTTGCCCCTGTTTCCATTCCGCTTAATTTTTTTACTTAATTCTCTGGTGGCTTATAAAAGCGGCGTTCGTAATATCTATTAGGATCATCTACCCCTCCTGGTCATTACAAATGACGACATTACACCCTTTTTTTTATCAATTACGAAGTTTACGGGCGGCAACCGAGTTTCAAATTACAGTTTGATGTTAAAATTCAGTTTAATTCGATTTCTGCGCTCTTATAGGAGACCCGCATGTTGTACTCTTGTTGACAGTTAATATCGGAAAATTGGTTGGTTGATATCAGCAGTGGATTCTTTCTGAGAGTAAACAAAAGGGACCCAGAAAAATGCATTTCCAGGGAGAGCCGTTTCAAATATTTGTCCTTTGAATCTGTAATAGTCCAGGCGGCAGAGCAGTAAAAGTAGGCTTTGGGGTTTGTGTTTGAAATCATCTGTTTTGTTGTACAGAAAAATCCCAAAAATTATGTAGAATAAGAATCCGAGTTTGCCTATTCCAAAAAACCATTGCTAAATTCAGGGGACCAACGAACAGGAAAAGAACGAAAAGTGACCCGTTTTTCGACATATCTTTCCCTGTAACATTGAAAGTAAGCCCTAAATAAAAAAAAAGTCATTCTTTATTTTTCGTTTATTTGACTTGATTTTCTATATAGTTACCATAACTGCGAATTAAAAAAGTTGAATTTTGCATTAACAATCGGTGAAAAATAGTAGAAAACGTATGTATATTTGGAGCAATTTTTAAAATAAATAAATATTTATAAATATTTCTAAAACTTGATTACCATAATATAACTATTTTGTAAATCATACGAAAGTGGCATAATTCTTTAAACTCAAAATTCGTGCAAAAATTATTTATTTTGTTGATTTTTAATGACATATTCGTATTCCTCTCATTTTGCTATATCAAATTAAAAAAAATCGTCTTGATAAGTGCTACCGTTGCCGAGAAAATATATCTTTTATCGCGCATACGCATTTTGAAACTCATGCGGCGGGCGCTGCCGAGAAATTCCAGTGACCGCACTAGCTTTTATCTACCGAAAATGCACTAAACGGATATTGAAAGTACTTGTAGTTAGCTATAAAAGGCTAGAATTGACATATGTTTTACTGTTTGTTCACAAAGTTTTATAAATATTTATAAATATTTAATTATTTTAAAAATTGCTCCAAATATACATACGATTTTCTACTATTTTTCGCCCATTATTAATACAAAATTCAATTTTTTTGATTCGCAGTTGTTGTAATTTTATAGAAAATTGTCAACTAAACAGAAAAAAAGAATGACTTTTTTTTATTTAGGGCTTACTTTCAATGTTACAGGGAAAATATGTCGAAAAACTGTCATTTTTCGTTCTTTTTGTATGTTTGTTGTTCCCCTGAACTTAGCAATGGTTTTTTGGAATGGGTAAACTCGGATTCTTATTCTACATAATAGTTGGGATTTTCTGTACAAAAAAATAATGACTTCAAACATAAACACCTCGAATACTCTACCGCCTGGACTATAAGGATATTTCGGAAAATGTGGATCAAGGAAATTTGATTATTTTTGTTCAAAAAATGAGTCAATGTAGACAGACACTTTTGTAATTAAATAATTCAACGCAGTCTTAAACTGTAACAATGTTTATTCTGTATACCTTCATACACAAAAAGCTTATATTTTTTCATCCTAAACTACCTCATCTTATATCGTGTTGTATCTTCTTACAAAATTTATTTCCAGTGACTTTTCATAATATCTCCCTATCGCTAACTTTGTTTAGATGATTGTCGCCATTCTTCTCTTCTACAATCCACCCTTTATAACAGTATAATACATATATTTTTAGAAATTCTTTATTTCTTGCCATTTCAGGGCATTCAAAGTGAGTTTTTTCATTTCTTTTAGTACATAGTCAAGTATTAAAGTGACCAATTGTTTATTCAAGGTTGTCTCTGAATTGTAACTGCAAGTGCCCTTCTAAAATCAATAAAAAAACAATTGAATATCGAATATATATATGCCACCTCTAAACGTAAGTCATACTTTTTTAAATACAACACCCTCTGTCTTTTCATACTTTTTCTAGTTTCGAAAATATAAATATGATATTCATTTAAATGTTTTCTAAGTAAAAATCACACCGATTATGCACTTTTCGAAGGCTACATTCAATTAAAAAATTTCACTTTCCACTCCTAGATCTTGACCTGTTGATTGTAGATCGATGTCCATTTGTCCTGATTTGCTTCGGTCTTGTAACTCTAGAAAACCCCTTAAAAAACCTTCGAGTTCGTCTATGGATCTAGACACATCCGAAGTTTAGATCAAGTCGGCGTTGGCAGCTTAATATTCTATTCACAAAGTTCAAGCCCCGATAATCCGATGCCGCGTAACGGGATTCTGCAACATACCGCTTATGCCCGGGGTAAACCTTCCTCGCTGCAAATTAAATATAAAATGTCTCCATTCTAATAAACGCCTCTGTTTCGATCCACGAAGTCCTGGCGACATTCAAAAACTTGGTTCATTAGGAACGATCTCAAGTCGACTTTTGCGGTAAATTATTTTTTTTTTATTTAAACAATAAGGTCGCGAGGAATTCTTTATTACAGACATCGACAACAGAAATATTTATTTGTTCGCTACAAATCTAGAACAAATGCAGGTATAAAGGGTTCGTTTCTGCACGAAAATTCTATAGAGTGTGTTTCATGAAGAACTGTATATTTGAATTGAGGATTTACACAGCAAATCTATTCCCAGACATTTCAATATTTCGTGTGAACTAAGAACATAATTTTAATTATTCGAATGCCACCAGTTTAAATCCAAAAATCCTGAATGTTAGTGTACCAGATCCTAACCTTATAGTAACTACCCTCAAAATGAACTTAGTTTCTTAATTATGAACACGACGTGTAAAAACGATTCAGTACGGTCCTCTGTTTGTTTTACGGCCTAATAACAGCTCGACGCAGGTGGTCGTCCTCTTAAATCTATGATTTTCCAGGACGTTAATGTACGCTCCGAACAAAAGAACAATCCTCCACAATACCCAGCATAATGCGGAGAAACAAAATATTTTATTCGTCGTTGACGTATTCCGCCCTGTATTGTTATGCTCTGATAAATCGGAAGGTACTGATTTCAGTTTATCGATTCACTTCCTTCACTTGATGCGATAGAGTATGCTGGATGCATGGTACCAATCAATCGAAATAAATGATGGGTGAGGAGCTCTCGAATTTAATCGTTTGTGTGGCGATACCTAGACAAATATCCCATTACCTCAAAGAGTAAATCAATAATACGTTTTTTAAAGCCAATATCCATTACTTATTTAATATTATATTCGTAATTTTCGTTGTTGTAACTCTAGTTACGGTCTAAGCCTATATTTCCTGGAATTTTTCTTTTAATTACTACTTTGAAACAGAAAAACGATTTATTTTCTGGGGAATTAATGTACAGGTGTAAGTTTTATCGATTAAATTGTGTTTATTTAACCAATAATTTGTTACATTGTTCTTGGAAAGTGTCTATGACAAACGCTTTAGAAATTACGACGACCTATTTCTAGAAAACGACTTCCGGAAAGGCTAAAAAACGTCAGGGCCTCTAAAAATAGAGTATTTACGGATTTTGAGAAAAAGTGGGAGGTTTCATTTTTGGTCACCATTTGTGAATTACCCTGTATAAAAGTCAACAACTTCAGTTGGTATGTTGAAATTAGAGAGCAGGTAAATTTATTTTCTGCCAAAAATTTCAAAAAAGAAATATTACATTACAAATTACATTTATTACAAAAATTTATGGACTGGAGAAAGAAGTATACTAATTATTTTTTGAAAAATTGATGCCGGTACACTTTGAAATAAAAATTAAACAGATGTACCTTATAGTCTATTTACTCAATGTTATAATCGACGTATCTGAAATTACACGCATTTTTGAAAATTAAGTATGACGAATATTTTACCAAAAAAGCAAAATCTTCGACTTCAGAACAAATGAAACAATTCTACATTAAGTCCAATCAAATCACTTTTTCAGGTGGCAAAAAATAGTTCAGTAAATATGTAAAATTTAGGAAAAATTCCGTAGAATTCAATGAACTATTTACTTTACCTCACCTGAAGCTTTGGGCTTCATTTTCAAAATGGTGTCCAAAGTTCACAAAAAATATATATTTTTATTTATAAAAAAAACTAAACATTTTAGAAGAAAATGTTTCAAACAAAAGTTGTAGTTATTGCAAAAAACCGCTAAAAATCGCAATTTTTTCAAATAGCTGTATCTCTTTCAAAAATAAATATTTTTTCATGAAATTTGGTGAAAGGATAGCTCATTCTGAACAAAATAAAATGATTTTTTCAAAATTGAAATATATTTTATAGTTTTTGCAAAAATCGAGTTTTTCGAAAAAAAAAAACATTTTTGTAAAAATCCCCACAATTCATAGTCCGCCACATCTTTAGAAACGGGGTTAGACTTAAAATTTTCTGTAATAATTACACTATCATGTGCAAACATTGCGCGAGCCTCAAATCGATTTCAAATATCGCACAAAACAATCGAAAAATCGTATTTTTCGAGGCCATAAAAATTTGATTAACTTTTTGATTTCAATTCGTATCAAAATGACGATACTGCCATTTGAAAGTTGACATTTATTCACGAATTTAAAAAAAAGTCTCTCCTACGACCGACAAGAGCCGAAAAAAATTTTTTTCTATCACGCGAGCTTGCTATGGGAACTATAGTGTAGGGGGTTAGGTGCACGGGAAAGTGCTAGATGGTACAACAGCGTGATGTTATTTTCATAGTGCAACGCTCCAGCGTTGGTCCCCTATGCTGTAGGTCCCATAACGACTCGCACTTGTGATAGAAAATAGTATGTGCAACTCGTTCGGAAAAGTTGTCATAGCGCCACTTGGGCGCTTTCCGCACTCGCTTCGCTCGTGCGTCAACTGCGTCCGCGTGGCGCTATTGGCAACTTTTCCCCACTCGTTACACAATGTACTATTTTTCGAAATATCGCCACGACCTCAGGGCTGAAAGTAAACTTTCGATTCTACGTAACGAACTACATGTATTTTCGACAATTTGATTAATGCTTACACTTACACTTACACTTTTAAGCAAACGCTGTACATCTTTCGCGAATTTGTCACTCAAGCTCCAGAACGTTGGTTACAGTTCTAAAACAGGGAGGAAATCTTAAGAGATATATAGCTAATTCGCAAAGCATTTAATTCGTTTACAGGAGAGTTGGATTATTTTTAGAAGTTAATTACGGGGATAATTTTTCTTTAGCATTTATCTTCACTTATTTCTTTATTTAGGTGGGTAATAGTGATTAAATGATGTTATTAATTACCCTAGGCGCGCGCTGCATCGCAGTTTAGATACTTATGGCGAAGAAGAGCCTTCGAATATAAAAATTAATGAGTTTGTTTCGTGCTATAACCCTTTCCACTTGGAATATTTAAGAGTAGGCCCCTGGATTATATTATAGATTGAGACGAGGGTTAAATTCCATGAGTTTTGCAATACAAAACCAATTTCATTAATCAATAGTTCGAAATAAACGGAAGCACGGCAAGAAACAAAAAAAATAATGTTTTGCTAGTAAGAGCTACCTCTTATCTAGGAATCCACTACTGGTATTGACTAGATCGATAAGTTACCAGAGCACAAGAGACAAGGTAAGTGTACTTGAATATACGAAGTACTTTCGAGATAATACGTTGCACTCTGTTGCTGTTGCATATAACTTTAAAATATCCCTTGGCATTATATGCAAAGGAGTAAATTGATATCAAAAGGGAAGATGAGAATGTACCGTTATTGATACTGATGGGTATAACACATCGAAGCTCTGAAGAACTATTGATGAGTTGCTATACCAGAGTTTTTATTATTACAAGACGCCATTTCTGTCTTTGCTTCTAGAGCACAAAAAGAGAGACGACCAGCGCTACATTGTTTCACTTTCCGATTTGCCAGTTTCCAGCTTAGGCGTTTCTCTCCGAGTCATATGCATGCAAGTAGGAAAGACGTGTTATTATTTCGACAATTCAGTTCTATTATTTATTTTAGATGTGCTAACAGATCAAGAACATTGTATGATAAACAATGTTTATCAGAGAAATATACAGTTCTATAACAAAAGTTGTACATGTTGAGAATGAGTCACTCCCTACAATTTCAGAAATCTTTAACAAAAGGCTATGGAACAAATAGTAATGTCTTAAACGACAAAAAAAACATGTTAAGACGAACTATGTTAAGTTATTTTTTCGGTGTAGCATTAATTTTTTTAGAGGCGAATATTAACATACGCGTTCGACATTCTACCGGGCATTGTGTATATTTTTAAGTACATTTGTTTTGCCGCTGGTTTTGACATGTCCATCATTCCCGAGCTCATTTTTTTATATCCGATATTTGTTTATGTTTCCAGCACATCACTTTACTAACGCCAGTCTTGCTTCTGATAGATATTGCGTACGTCGGTGGGTTTATTTTTTCGCCTCAAACTGTGTTTTATGGAATCCAACGTAAATATGCTATTTTTAAAACAGTGGACTATACTCCTCAGCGCAAATATTAGATAATTATTAAACGCTGTAATATGTGCATATCGAGAGGATATTTCTCCCGAAATGTTTCAGTTTGTATCTTTTCTGCCTGGGGTCTGATCCTTGAACTGACAGAATACATTCTTACAAGAAAATCACGTAAATTTGACTTAAGGAGGTGTATCGGATTTACTTAAATGCACAGATGTACTTGAAATTTATATAGCGTATTACCCAGTGCTCCCTCTGTGCGTCATATTTTTTTGAAATTTTTTTTGAATCTAGATTTTGAGATATTGTTGTTGAAAGTTGTTCATTTTAACAAAGGTTTATATGGCGAAGATGGACGGTGCGGCTCTTTTTTTGCCCATAACTGAGAAAAAAATTTAGAAATTGTGAAACAAAACTTTTCCATAGATAGTACACAGTATTATCTTATTTTTGATGTAAAACTAATGTAAGTTTTGAACATAGTACAGCTGTATTAATTAGAAACAGAAACCAATAATTGCATTCCTGTCTGACTTGAGGATTAATGTGGCAACGTCGCAATCAGCTGACAGTAAGGAGGGAATACATTTGAAGACTTGATAAAAACGAAATTGATTTCAAACATATATATTTTTCCTAAATCCCATGTACATTGTTATCAACAGTAAATTATCCACAACAGATGATTTTTTGTAATGTTTTTAAAAAACTAGATTAATTAAAAAAGACTAGGAAGCTGTGATATATGTATTGGAATAAAAAATAAAGTTGATAAATCCTTTTAATATATTTAATGGTTTATAAAAACATCGTAATCCGTACCCAGCAATATTTAGGGTTACATAAAGTTTTCTTTACTTGATTAATATAATTAATAATACTTGAGATAAAAGCATTTGTACGGAATAACAAAGGAACATAAATATTTCTCAGCAAACTTTATATCTAAAAAATTAGTTATAGTTGCAAAACATTTGTAACATTACTCAAATAGAGATTAAAAACACGAACAGTGAGTAATAATGTAATTTCTATCACAGAACCTTCAAAATTGCATCCAACATTTTCTTTGACTTGGACGAGAGATGGGCGCGAGTGTCATTTCATTTCTTTAGAACTAAATTAACATAATTCTCGTTGTTTTACCAGTTCACATGATTTACGGATTTTAAATAAAGGATACAAATCTTCGCGAGGATAATACGATATATTTGCTATATATAATAATTATATTGTACATAGTTTACACACAATACATTTTTGAACGCGTACGCTTTTTTACCCGAATTTGAAATATCTCCGATGTCCGAGGTCTGTAGGTTCGCAGTGTGTACAACTGCTAGTCAATTATTAGCGCTGTTGCCACATCTACATGCGTTCATTAAATATAATTTAAAACTACTTAAATATGATATTTTTATGTTAATATGTCAATATGTATGCTTTGTACATATGAGTAGATTTCTTTGCTATATAGATAATGTTTATCGCAAATAATTTCAATAGAATTTATTTTTTTCAAATTGGCAGCGGGCTTTAGTCCCATAAGAAAAGCATAGGACCCCCCCTGCGCTCCTCACTTCCCTCGGACCCCGCTATACCTCCTGAAAAACACCTCTCTATAGAAAACAAAGGAAATTAGCCCTTCGACCCACTTTAAATCATTATGTCTCATTGCCTTTGTTGACTGGAATTACTTAGTCGAATAAAAATAGCAAAATTTTAGTTTATTTTTTTTTGTTTTATTGAACTTTATTGATATCTAGGAGGGCGAAATGAGCCAGGCAAGAGCACCAAGTAAGCAAGACCTACATTTTCTCCAGCACCTCCATCAACATCTGCTGACGCACCTGTCTATCCCATGGAGATGGCGCCCATTCCCCGAGCAACCCCCCAAAACAACATTCTCTACATAAACGACTTACCCGAGCAGGCCTGAGGCGGTAGCGGAAAAATAAGCGTTGTCGACGACTTCCTTCTGGCTACGGCGCATCCGAGGGACTGTGGCTTGAAGGACCGCAGCTGCTGCATGAAATCCGAGCACTCCATGAGAGCAACGTCAGCGAAGTGGAGGTCGCAAAGAATCTGGTTCTTGAAGCGCCTGGCGCGCTTCTGGTTGGGCCCAGTCAGATTGAGACCGCATGAATTGCAGCGGAGGCATTCCTCGTGGTAGTGGTTATTGTCGTACAACGGCGAGGGTTCTGCAAACAGACTGACGTTAGTGGATGGTGTCGGTCGCTCGGTTCCCATGCTTTATAAGCGTTGAAGCGTTGTCGTAAGCTCTAAACTACCCTTTAGATCGAGATGTATGTTCCAAAGTAATGTTAACGGTGTAAACGAGAAATTGTACCTAAACTAACGGCGTCTATTGTAACAAATGAAAGTTACACTGCATCATTTTGGAGCCTAGAGTGTTGAAATATTGTCTCCTATATGCCTGTAAATATATTTAACGAAAACAAGTGCCCAGTTGTTACAAATAACTTTTGTGTGAATTGTAACAAACTAGAGGTAATTGTAACAGGCTGTAAAATATATCCATACCTTATTTTAGAATAATATTTTTGTTAAAACTACATGTGAGATATAATATATTACAAAACTGTAAATACAAGTAAAATTATAAAAATATTTTAGAAATTTAGAGCTAATCGCAGTTAATGAAAACGAAATAATTATGTTTGCTACGTGATTAAAGCTAAGCATATTCAAATAGCTTTCCTGGTAATTATTGAACATCTTATTGACTGGTTTACAACTAATTTTGGGCGTTCTATTAGTTTTTAACTGTATTAAATTTAAATTCAAATATAAATGTAAATTGTAGCAATGTTACAATTAACACCAATATAAGTACTTGTTACAATCGGCGCCATACGACTTTGCATAGTTTAATCCAAATCTTTTGTAAAAAAAGCAAACGACTGGCCTTTTGATAATTATACGAATATTGATATATTTATTTTAGATATCTGCTGAAATATATTACAATTACGACACTTCCTGTTGAAACAAAGTTGGTGACTTGAAAAGTGTCAGTTTAGCAACAGAGTAAATTACTTCTTATGCAGCTTTTTGACGATACCGTATTAATTTGTTGTGCATATATTCTTATTTGGTTGAAGTATATAAAATTTCCTTCCAACAAACAGTAATATCATGCTTAAGATGAGGATAAAGCTTTGGTAACTTCAAAATAATGGTTAATGAAAGTCCTTTGAGCATTATAAGGCAGCATAGCTTACAAGACCAATGTTACAAGATGGATATAGGGTAGGTTTACCGTAAAATCTGAGGGTTTAAAAAAGATCCATAAAAATTCTGTTTTAGTCCTTTGGGTTTGTTTAACATTCTTTTGTAAGCTTAAATAATTATTTTCAGATAGTACATTTCCTTGTGCGCCGTCTGCAGCGCATATAAAACATTGCTAATAAAAATATTGACGCTACTGTCTACTTTAATACTGATACGATTAAACATCCCTTAATCTGTTATTTCCACCGTTTGGGGGTAATTTCCGATACCGCTCCGAACCAAATCAAACAATTTATTAAATACGCGTATGAATAGTTTACATGGGCATTACAATAATTCCATTATTCCTGGACAAGAGCAAATCTGTTCCACCACTATTTATTGTAGTTTGTTAATGTACCAGAACCGGAACGGGGTAGCAACAGTTCCCATTAATCATTTATATTATGATGAGAAAGTCGAAATTAATCAAACCTTGTCAAACTAACTCGTATTGAAGTGAATAAATGGGTTAATTCATGTCGGGTTAAGAATTAATAAACTCAAATGTGACATCGCCATTTCCATCAGACCGGTCGGGATTCGGAGGCAAAAGCTCTCTCTCGGAAAATATATACGGGGGCTGCACAAATTGTTTTCGATGATATTAGTAGATGTAACTCGTTGTCTTTCGTTACGGTATCTATTTATGCTAACATTCGGTTTTTGGTGGTAAAACAAACAACAAACTAATAAATATTAACGATATCAAATGAAGAATATAAAACATATGGCAAATTTTACACCAAATACAATTGTAATATACGAAAATACCCGGAAATTTTTGATACCCACGACAAACTTCTCTACAACAGCGGCATTTGGGTTTTAAGGAACATGACCGATATTAATTCACTCATAACAATATCGCCAAGGGAAAAACTATGTATTTTATTACTATGGCCCTGCGTCCTGCGAAAAATTTATTGTGGAGTATGTAGGTCACACGTTTTATGACTACTTTATGAGACGAGAATCGAATTCCTTGACGCTGCGAGCTCTTAATCTCTAAATTAAAAATATAATTGTGAAAGCTAAATGATGTAGTGAAAATGACGTGCCTCTAATTCATTCACTCCGTGAATGTAATAAAAATAAAGACAGTGTTGGTTCGCCATAAAAACCACGAAAAAAATAGCATGCCTATTAAAATTTCGTGGAATAATTGAAATATAAAACCAAGGGTTGTCTTGAAGAACACTTTTTGACGAAGACGAATCCGAAAATATCGGATCCTGTATCACTAAATCAACACTCTCCAAGTTTGTCCAGTGTTGATATAGTGATACAGAACTCAATTTTTCAATCAAATTAATAAAGTCGGAGATTTACAGACTAATACGAGTATCGAATGTTTCCAAACTTCTCCCCTGACCCGTTAAGTAAGCCTTTTCATTATTCTTTCTCGCTTAAGGGCTATTAAATAAAGTTCGATAACTCCACAGCGGCCAATTATTTCTGGACACGTAAGCAATAAAAGTTGATATCTAATTTTCGTACCTTTCCATACGCGCCGTTACCAAGTTTACCTATCTTTCCATATTCGAAAAAAAGGAACAGATAATAGAATGTTCCAAGCAACCCTGCGGATACAGTTTTTTGTTAAAAACAAATTTCAACTTTCTTAGAAGCCTCGCAAAATCGCTCGTGGAAAATTTCCATGTATTTGACTTGTCTGGAGAGAAGTTTTTTTAGTTTCTATTATATTAAAAACATTGTTGAAATGTACATATACTATTACATATATTAAATAACAGCAATAATGTTAAAAACTTGTGCGGGAAAAGGGGCGGCTTATTGTTATCCTATACGCTGAGTTACAATTCTTGTATTATTGTGTACGAGATAGATCGGCATTTTTATTTTATATTTTTTCATTTTGTAACTGATATGGAAGTATTCTAAGCCGATGATGAATAATTCATCCCGATATCTTATTTTTACGCGACCTCGTCGTAAAAATATTTCCTCATCTCTTCTTGATAGAGAGATCTGATGGAATGTCTTTTATAATATACATTTTCTGCTCCAATTTGGAATAAGCTTCCTGAAATAATTGCAAGGGTTAGATGTCATCATTTATTCCTCGTTTATTTTTAAGAATAATAAAAAATCCCACAATGAAAAACCAACCGAATAGAAAAAACAGTTTAAATTTGTTTATATCTTTGTTTCTGTAACTAGAGATATCATACTCGTATGATGACCGTGTTCGCAAATTTTTATTATCTTAAATTTCTCCTTTTTTTGAATTTTGAATATCCTTATTTGGGCGCGACTTTAACAAAAAAGTAACCTATTCTCCTTAATTTTTACGATAATACAGGATTTCATGATGATTTCATTCAAAAATATTTCGTTCGTCAATGATAAAAGACCAAATTGAAAAAATATAAATACAGAAAAAACTGGAACTATAGTTCGTTATTTAATACTAGACTTTATATAGATAGGTATTGTTTACTTAGAAGAACGGTCTTATTAGTTGCGTATAATAAATTACCTAGCAAAAGCATCCGCCTCAAGCTTTGGCAACTTTTATCGCATATGAGAAAATATATCGCGGGAAAAGCTTAATAACCCCTCAATCATTTTTTAAATTATGAATTTGGCAGTTTTATTTAGCGATTCATCAACACCACATGCCATTCCGAACCAATTTTTGTTGATTGATTTAAAATAAAAAGACAATTCTAAAATATTGAGTGTATTGTTCTTGAGTGCCATACAGGGCGTTGCATGACATATTAGACAAACTCAAGGAGCAAGTCCTCGAGGTCGTCCTGAATAAAAAAGTACACATAGGTTCAATTCTCCATGGTTACCGAGCTATGGACCTTTAAAGTTTAGGAATAATGTTTTAATATCAATATCGCTAGCTGTGGACATGTCAGTTAATAAAACAAGTGACAGTTGGCATGTTAAAATTTATAAACGTCAGTTTCTGTACTTTGACATTATCGACATAGTTTACATTTATGGATTTTTTGATGGAAATTCGTGAGCTGCCCATAGAGAGTATCAACGACTATTTCTAAACAAAAGAGTGCCAGATCGTCAAACATTTGATTCTGTACTTTGACATTTGCGAACGCATGGCTTATTTCCAACAATGTCAACTAACTATGAACGTCCTGAATTGCAAATTTTGATTGAGCAAGAAAACATTTTGCAGATAATTGAAGACTGTTCAGAAGTAAGTACCAGGAGAATGTTCCTCTTTGGAGAGTATGGCGAACGTTACATATCAATATCTTTGTACCTGCTGACAGATGGTGACCTACTGATTCGTAGGTACTATAAAACTTTTATACCAATTTACACTCACACTAAAATTTTAGGTTATATGAGAAACCTTTTTTTTTATGAGAACAAAATGCTCGTAGTAATGGACAACACATTTTGCTTTTTAATAGGCGAAAAAAGATCGCCACAGCGAGTACGAACAATATCTTTGTGCGGTACAGTTTTTTTTTGTTTGGTCTGACTAAAAAGCGCACAATGAAAGCAAAAGTGCGTGTTATTATAAAAGGGAGGAATTCCCCGTACAACTGGAGGTAAAGGGAAATGATATATTATCCACTTAAAAAATTAAATTTGTGGTGACAGGACAGGGTGAAATATCACTTAGAAACACGTTTATATAACAGACCGGTAAAAGGAAAAGATATATTTGAGGGATGGGCGGCGTAGTCTGCGAGGTTTGAATAAATTGCCACAATCTAACGGGATTCAAATTTATGTTGCGCGGTTCATCCTAAATGAAGATGCTGCGAACTGATGAAACGGGGTCTCGCAAATTCAGTTAAGCCCTCTAATTGGTCGAAACTAATAGATCAACGAGGAGCAAACGGTTTTTAGGGAGTCGACGTTTCGATAGAATTTATTTCATCGTCAGGATTTTCAACCACAACGCCGCTTATTATATCGAAAGTATTTAACAAAGTGCCTGACTGTTCGTATTTTTAATTAAACCTAAATATAGGAATCTTGTACTTTTCGAATAAAGATACTGATAATTTCACTAACCTTTCCAAAAATTTTAAATTAAAATAGCGGATTGCTAAGAATTTCATCTCAAATTTCCAAAAATACCCCTTAGATCACCTTATCCCTTGTGCACGTTTCTTTAAACATTTTAGGAATTGGTTAATAAAGTCGGAAGGTACTCCTGTGGATTGATGGCTCGAAAAAGTTTAGGGTTCTTCTTCGGAGATACTTTCGTAGGAGTTGCGACTTTAACGAAGGTAGTCAAAGACAGATGATGAAAGTAATAAAAAAAGTTTTGTTGCTGTAGCGGTATTGTTGGAAATGTCCGGCAGAAATTTTAACATAAGGGACAGTTATTGTGTGGTTATATAAATGTGTTGGGTCCCGAAAAAGTTGCTTCTTGTTAATTTTAGTTCAAGTTATAGAGAAGTATTTGATCTTTGTTATCTGACGAACGAAACGTATTCTGTTATTTAGGTGCTTATAAGTGAGTGTAAAAATATTTAGGTATTGTTCAAAATTAATAGTTTTTAAATGGTGACGATGCACTGGCTTTTACATCGTGCAACACTGACATCCGGCTTCTATATTACATAATAATACCTATTAATGTCAGATATTTATTATTGTTCCGACATAGTGATATCATTTTTAAAATAAATTTTAGATAAAATTACCAAGAGATTATAATAATTGAGTTACACACATTTTTACCACAACTTCCGGACTGGGCATAAATAATGACACAGTGACAATAGTTCTATTTTCTCTTTAAGGATTGTAAAAAACTGGATTAGTTCAATAAGAAAAAATAGTAAAATCATATCATCAAAAGTTGTAATAGTTAATTTGTCGTTTTTTTTGCATAAATCACCCTCATGAGGTTGGTTTAAAAGTAGATGTCGACGAACAAAAAAACAACTTATTTATCTTATAATAATTCAATAAGTGGACAGGGTGTTCCGATTTGTAGTATAAAAACAAATGGACATAAATATTAAAAAAAAATTTGCTATGATTTTTTTAGGTGATAATTTTAGAGAAGTTACGGCAATTCTCTTCTACTGCAATTTAAGATTAACACTTTCCAAGAAAAAGCAAACATTTTTCATGCAAAAGTAAATTTTACATTAATTGAGAATTGTGAAAAATAAATAAATAAAAAATAAAATAAAATAAATAAATGAAAACACGCCAGGAACTGTTAATAATTTAAAAGTGAATACATCTTTATAAAAATTGGAAATGGGGTGTAGAATAACAATGTTTTACTTTCATTTGTTTCTTACTTATTCTTTGAGGTAACAGGTAACTT
Source organism: Anoplophora glabripennis (assembly GCF_000390285.2). NCBI lineage: Eukaryota > Metazoa > Arthropoda > Insecta > Coleoptera > Cerambycidae > Anoplophora > Anoplophora glabripennis. The sequence continues at coordinate 15,034 of NW_019417707.1, read as the reverse complement.
AAATAAAAATATAGCAACTCAAAAAATTGTTTGCCAAGATTTCTACGCCACCTCAGAAAAACATTTTGTTTATTATTAATATAACTGTTCTTCAGGTAAACATAAGAACAGTTGAATGACGGTGCATGTAACTAATTAATGTAAATATAATTGCTCCGGTTCTGCGGCCCATCGAGGCTTTTTGCGAGTCGGACAAAATCAGAGGCGACTATTAGCATAAGCAGGCGATCGCAGAAGAGAGGAAGATAATTAAAAGGTGTACCTTTAGAAGGCCCAGGAAGGACAATCGTCTCATTTTTATTTGAAGAAATGTTGACAGGTTAAGGTAGCAGTAAGAGATGAAAATTAGGAAAACTAGGGACACACACCAAGCACAATAAATGGGGCGCGAATTCGATGTTCACGTAGCAGTTAGTTAAAATGTAAACACGGCGGTGCATGCAGGACCTGCTTCTGAGCTCTGGCAGGGACGTCCACGTGTCACGGAGACGGCGGAACCACTGACGGAGCGTCGGGACGGCTGACCCCACCCCCTGGATCGATTGCCAACCTTGTTATCAGAAATATAACCGGTTGCTCGGTCTGGCGCGTACATTCAAGTTGGTATAGGTGGAATGATAATAAATTCACCACACTTTCCAAAAATGTTTTATTTTTTCCCTTTCTTAGCCTTTAAACACCTTTTACTTTAATATGAGCATGTTAAGTTACTTTAAACTTAGTGAAAATTAATATTTAGATAAAATAGTGTAACTGGTTATCGATTTATTATATAAAATATGGGTCTATCTGTTACTAGTAACTTTAAAATTTGCTAATATCTCGTTATTACAACTACTACCTTAATGACCATCGAGGCTATTTGGATTTGTTGTGATTTAGAATTGTTTCGAGAATATGTGGTAGAGACAACTAGGGAGGAATTAAGAATTTTAAACTTAAATAAGGCAGGAAATAAAAATTGCATCTCAAGGGGCACTTTATATTTTCTGGAATCAAAACAAAGATAAGAGCGCCATCTTTTGCCACACGAGAGAGAAAAATAAGAGAAGATAAGGAAATTTACTTTTACATTTACTAAATGAAGGAGTTTCAGAGCAAGTATTTTAAAAATAACAACTGATATACTTTAGTTAACAATTCTCAAAAGCCTCAACAATTTAGTGCAATATCGCACATGTAATATTTGAATGAAGAGTTAATTTCAATTATTTATTCATTTTTCTTTAAGTATAGATTGACTCATTAATTCTTTTTTCTAAAATAATGGTTGTGTAGGCGTTCCCCATCTGACCCATAAATAGCAACAAAATGGTCTCTTCCGATTTCCGGGGCCAACCTGATTTAAGTTTATGTAAACTCGTTAGCTGCGAAATTTGACAGGGAATAAAATAACAGCGTTATCAGCTTGAGGAAGCGGTTGTAACTTATCAAGGAAGAGCCGATTGCAACACCACTTATTACTCAAACTGGTGCACAGTCGTCACGTTCGTTTAAAAACGAGTTTCGCAACGGAATGGCCAACTCAGACTAAAGGGAGTGTTTGAATAAACAACAACTCTATTCACGTTTAAACTATTTTCGTTTTCCTTCGACAGCGCTGGATTGACATTCTCTCAAAGTTTTAGACGGTTTAAGTATGTTTCCATTCGGAACTAGTCAAGTATTGCGATAAATATAAGAAAATATATACTTGGAAAAAAATTGAATAAATAAATAAAGTTAGAATTTAATATTTTTTCTATTAATTTTGCCAATAAATTTACGTTAAATTGAATTTGAATTAAAAAAATGACCTACCTATACAGGCCCCTTTAATTTTGCACAGTGAGACGACCCTGTCTTATTATCGACATAGGACATAATGTTAAAATGTTTAATGAAAGGCAAAGTTTCTTCGAAAAAGCTTAGATAAAATATTAACTACGTTCGATGACGTTTCACTTTACGACTCTTTTATACCTGATAACATCTTCGCACAGAACATTACGCCTCCTAATGAACTTGTTGCTCTGATGCAAATCACGACTGAGAGTCTAAGTAAGTTGGTGTAATGAAAAAACTTTTATCTTTACTAGACTCTATTTTGTTGCAGAATCCTATTGTAATTTGCAACACATCACAAAACAATTACTTGTTCATATAAGCAGCTACTTTTTTGGTGATTGGTAAATTTAAATGTAGATACGCTTTGTAGATACGGAATCAGACAGTAAGTATATACAGGGCGTCACTGAAAGTTAGGTTTTTGTTTTAACTAACATTTCTTGGCATTAAATCAGATAATTTTGAAAGAAAACCTTAATAAAACTTTTTAATAGCATGTTTACTTTTAAACGAAATTACAGGCTGTCTACTATAAGAACGCCACTCCTATGTATCTCACTTAAAAAAATCTTCATATGTTTTTTGTTGCATTTTTTGAGGCCTTGATGCTCGTAAAAACAAATTTGAGATCCATGGCCAACTTTATGAGTAATCATAAAAAAAAACAAGAAAAGTACCGAATGTTTGGGGCCGTCTAACTTTTTTATTTTGAGAGATAAAGAAAATTTATTTTAATAAAATTTCATGGCAAAATCGATATCTTTCACCTAGTGTAAACGGATTTTTGAAGTATCGAATGTAATTTGCTGCGGTCAAAAAAAATTGTCATCGAAGCATGCTGTGGATACAAAAAAATTGCTTGTTTTTTCCTCTTTTGATATACTACATGTGTCCTTTATATTTTATATGTATTACATTTTTTATAATTATGGTATCAAAAATGTAGATTAATAGAGAAATTTTTTTAAACATGCCAACTACAAAATGTTTAATGAATGTACTTTTTTTCAGCAAAAAATCTGCAATATCTGACACCCATCAATTTACCATCATAGAAGTAAGGTCCTATGATTTAGGTATCAAGAATTCTAATCTAAACATTTACTGAAAACCTCTGTTGAAATGCAGTTTTCTTCGTGACATTAGTCCATTTGAAGCAAATGTTTCTATTAAACAATCCATTGTTACAAAAATTAGACACATCTGACCAGAGAACTCTTCTGCATATAAAAGGATCTTCCCTCTTTCTTTCTTGTCACCACCTACAGAACCCTAATCTCCTAGGTTTATCTTCGTCCCTCAAGTGATGCACTTTTTTCACCTTAAAACAATTGAAACCATTTTTTCGTAATATCGTTCTTGCACTACCCTTCTCTAAATTGTAGTTTACTTCAATCTCTTACTGTTTTGCTCATTTTTCCTATTCACATAATTTAAAATTCAATTGATTTTAATTATTTTATTAACAACAGCGATTTTATTAGCGAAGGTTTTCTATATTCCGCAAGTGCTTGAAAAGAATTGAAATTGCATTGATAGTACAATACAAACATATTACACTTCTCAATATGTGAAACTATCATTATTATTCAAAATTATTGTTTTTCAAATCTTAGTAAACTGTAACAATTTTCAAACCAACAGTTATGTTTAAACTATAACAATAAACAATTTGTTAAATGATGACATTGCTCTGATAACACATTTGTTTTCATAGCGTGCTATTTAGGGTAAGCTACTCTGTCTATGAAACAACAATGTTGAAGGCTCAGTTTTCTCTAAAGTAAAAAAACACGAAAATGTCTACATTTTTTATACCAAAATTGTAAAAAATGTAATAAATGTAAAAGATAAATGCAACATGTAGTATATCGTACGAAAGAGGAAAAAACAAGCAATTTTTTGTTTTTTGTATTTTTTTTGATAATTTTTTTTGCCCGTGTAGAGGGCGCAGCAAATTACATACTGTACTTTAAAAATCTGTTTACATTAGGTGAAAGATATCAATTTTGCCATGAAATTTTATTAAAATAAGTTTTCTCTATCTCTTAAAATAGAAAAGTTAGACGACTCTAAACTTTCGGTACTTTTCCGGTTTTTTTTATGATTACTCACAAAGTTGGATCTCAAATTTGTTTTTACGAGCATAAAGGCCCCAAGAAATGTAACCAAAAACATATAAAGATTTTTTATTTTTTAAGTGAAATACATAGGAGTGGTCCTCTTATAGTAGACAGCCTGTATATGACGTTGATGAATTTGATATAGTTTTCGTATACGGTGAACGTAAGCAAAATGGTCGAAAGTCGGATGTCTCATCACAAAGACTGGAAAACATTACACTAACACCAATTTTAACCATTTTATATACAGCGTGTGCAGGCTTTACAACCCCGAGATAATCAGTTCAATTTCGTCAATTATTACAACAGACAATCAAATTTTTAGTTTCAGTGGTTGATGAGGTGACATTTCTTTTAGATATGTTGTATCTTATCTTATTAGCCGACCAACTGGTAAATATATTTTTTCTTAATAATTTGCAAGAATTGTTGTAAGACTAAATAAATAAAAATTCTACTTGTAATGAGGCATTTGTAAGGTTTTTAGATGTTTGTTTGCTTTAATAGCATCAACAGATTTTCATAATAAATCACTTAGCAAATCTATTAGTTTCAATAAAGCTATTATTATTTGAGAGTTCGAACTAAATCAATATTATTCCCTTAAGGAGTTGTTATTTTAAGAAACTGCTCATTTTCGCTGCTTTTATAATTTCCTTTCATCATAGTCATGATATTTTTCTCCAAAGGCAACGATTTATTAGATAACTGTTGGTATTTTCACTAATATAGCCCAGATACATAGAAACATTGGGTAAATTATTTTAACAAAAGACAAACAAAAGTCACATGCTGGAACAATTATAACAGAAGTTAATTCAACATTTAATGAAAACAGTGTGGTGGCAAATTTAAGATATAAAAATTAGAAACTCCTGAATATATTATTTTCACGAATATATGGCTTAAGGGTAAGAACAGTTTTCCATGACAATTAATTTGAGGATGAAGATGGACAAATATGTTTCCAACCAGCTGTATGATAGTTATTGTAGTAATTCTTCACAAGCAGCAATGGGAAAGAGAAGTTATTCTTCTGAAATCTTGTAATAATTTAAATCAGTATGAACTTCCAATACGAATCATGACCTTCAATGGTTGAATGATTTAATGGCTAATTTCCTCGTTGTCAATTTACAACTCTTGACGTTTCGAGAGCCATATCGCTCTCTTCTTCAGAAATTACTCTGAAACTGGAGATCTACTAATCCTGTCACTATTTATATTTGATGTGATCCATGACTTTCAGGTGGGTGACCTCCTACGCGTTGTTGACGTTCCACCTTACGTGAAAGGTTGTACAGATAAAATCGGGCGTCTTTTGATGAAGAGGAATATCAAGTTATTCAGCACTGTAAAGAAGGTGGCGGCAGTGTTTCCAAAGACCTGCAACAACGACCAGCTCCAGGGCCCCGGTGTGTACAATGTTCCTTGCTCTTGCGGAAAGGTCTACATAGGACAAACAGGAAGGCACTTCAACATGAGGTTAAAGGAACAAAAAAGTCACCTCAAAAATAACAATTAGGATAAATCGGCAGTAGCAGAGCATAGGGCAGACACGGGACACGCAGTGGATTTGAGTGAAGCCAACATGGTGGTGTGAGAGAGAGAGAGAGAAGATTTTGGCTCCGACTATAGAGAGAAGCATTAGAAATTTTCAAAAATCTGAATAATTTCAACAGGGATAGTGGTGTGGATCTGCCAGGTATATGGAAGAGAAATCCGTGAAAGCAACCCACTGGAAGGTCAACAACGCGTACGAGGTCACCCACCGGAAAGTCATGGATCGGTGACCACATCAAATGTAAATAGTGACAAGATTAGTAGATCTCCAGTTTCAGAGTAACCTCTGAGGAAAAGAGCGATATGTCTCTCGAAACGTCAAGAGTTGTAAATTGGAAATCATTCAACCATTAACGACAGCCACAAGAACACTTAATTATCAAATGCGCCAAACTAATTAAGTTTAAATTCCTTCACATTTCCATTGGTACAACTGGCCTTTACATCAAGAGAAAGGGAAGTGCATACCTATGCAAAGAGGTGCATGCTTTAAGTGTACATGAGCCTATCCAGGCTTACATTTACAGGAAATGCAGTTCACATCTCACAACATATATTTTAGATCAACACTCCTTCCCTCACAAATTCAGATCCCCCTTCAAAGTCCCCCTTACCTGTTTGCGTGCTAGAATCAAAAAACGTACTAGATGTTTCCACGGTCATAGAGGCTATGGTACCATCGAGGATCTGAGCGCTGGAGTCCCTCCTCCCGCGGTACCTCTGACAGTCGTCGCTTTGGGAGCTTTGCCTTCGGAAGTTTCTACACCTGATCATCTCTTCGGTTGTTGATTGTCTTCGGAAGCCCCTCGCGATCAGAATCTCCTCGGTAGTGGACTGTCTGCGGATGGCAGGTCTGTAATTCTCGGTAGTTGGAGGAGGCCCGGGGCGATTGCAGGGGCTCGGGTCTCTGCTGGAGCAGCTGGATGAATCTGGTGACCTGTGGCCATGACGTCCACCGGCTACGCTGGTCGATTGTCTCCTTAAAGTGCCTCTTCTGCTGCGTCGTACGGGGCTAATGTCTCGTTCTCCAGATCGGTCTGGACTGAGGTGAGACCTGGAGTCTCTTCTGCTTCTAGAGGCTGAGTCGGGGCTCAAAGAATCTCGTCTGGCTTTGCGACCAGTGTCGTCTACGTCTGGGCTTAGGGCTGTTGGTTGTGAACCTCTTCTACTCCAACCCCCAGGAGGTAGACAACTTTCATCGTACGCGGTGTTTTGACGTTGTAGTCGAGAATGCTTGCTGCGCTCTGGACTGGCGTGACTTCTGGAGTCTCTCCTTCCAAGTCGCCCGCACTGCGTCGTCGAGTCTCTTCTAGTAGACAGCAGCGGGTGTGTTGGAGTTGTCGCAGTGGTTGTAGGTACGGTTGGTGAGGTGGCAGGTGGCGTCACGCTGGAAGTTATGATTGTAGGAGGTGGAAGAGCTTGGGTGCTAGTATCCGAAGTACTGCTTGTCACCGGAGCCGTACTAAGGTACTGCGCGGGTGCCGAGTCAGAAGCCGTGGAGGAAGTAGAGGGTCTTTGCTCCTGTCTGTAGTAAGGAGTGTCTGTGATGGTACGGGAATCCCGTCTCTTCTTCTTAGCCGCTACTATTTTGGGTGGAGGTGGCGTTATAGCCGTGGTGGAGTCCCGCCGGCCGCTCTTTCCGCTCTCCCCCGACCCCCTTCGGGAGGTGTGGTGGGAATGGGTGGTTGAGTCTCGCCTGCCGCTTCTGCTTGACTCGCCGCTGTCTCTGCGAGGCATGGTGCTGGCAGTGACCACTGTGTTGGTGGTGATGCTCTCGCGACGCTGCCACAGTTTCGCTACTTCCGTTTTGAAGTCTGAGATGGCCGTGTGGTGGGAGTCCCTTCGAGACTTGGAACCCATGCTTCTGATGCCGGAGTCAGCGCTAGATTCGCGCCTTTTTCTGAAATAGATACGAAATAAGTCTTTAATTCCTTTCCATTTAATTTATTAACAATGAAATTCTTTATAATTTAGTATTTTGATTTCTACTGGCTTATATAAGGTATAGGGAATATACACGTGAAGTTTGAAATAAACCAAATTAAAAATATTTCCTGTTTAATAGGAGAAACCTGCTGAACCGAAAGCTATGAGCTGACATTTGTATGAAAGTTAAATATAGTCCCTGTCAAGTTAATTTAGAATAGACTGCAAATTTTATGAATACAAAAAGGACGGTCTGGATGTTCTCTAGAATTATAGCGGCAGTGTATTGTTTGGTATTACAATACTTCAAACAAGTTTGCTTTGTAATAATTATCATGTTCTGACGTACTGACATATAAAATACAATGGACGACCATATTCAGTACTTTATTTCTGTAGAATACTAGTAAATTGAGTTTTATTCCTAATATAAATTAATTTCTAGTCTCTGGTTTACGATTTTTTAAATCGATATGTTCGGAACATAAAATATAGCTTATGGCTAGTGCGTCCATCAATCATAGGCTCAAATTCAATTTTCATGTCAACTAGTGGATGTAATGGAAAACAAGGAAAAAATTCGTGATACATGGGATTGGAGCCAAAAAAGCAGGGTTTAATTCGAATTGAATAATATCTCTTAATATATACGTTGTCTTTTTTTGCACGTAAATATTGGAAAAATTTAGTTTTCACAGATCGAATTAATTCATTTCTGGATAAATCAAAGTGCACTTTTTTTTAATAGCGTTCATAAAATTGTGGAAAACGTAATAAATAAACATGTGTCTTTAAAACTTCAAAATTTAGTATTTTCTAGCCAGCAAGGATCTGAAGAGTCAGTTGACAGAAATCTTTCACCATTAAATAAAGTAATAGCGTTGTCTTTTAATTTTCTTTAGGCGTAGAGAAAAAACTAAAATTATGCAACAAATAAGTAATTTCAATCTTTGATTTTGTGGTACTATTGATCTTTCCAATTTGGATAAACAATTTTGCCTTCTATTATTCTGTACCTTATTCTGGTAAAATCCAAAACATGAGCGAAAAACGCACCTGTGAGTAGTGATACTAGGTGTAGGGCCCGACTCCGTGGCGCTCTGCCTTCCCCAGGGAAGTGACCTGGCCAGGTCCGCCAAGGTCTCCCTGCGGCACAGCTGCTTCTGCTGCTTCTTCGTGCTGCCTCCCCACTCCCTCAGGATGTCCGTCAGCTGGGCCAAGGAGCTGCGTCGCCTCCTCGTCTGGCCGCTTGGTGGAGGCGAGGCTTCCTGCAGCTCCGTGGGCGGCGATATGCTGCATATCTGGGTGGCAGAGTCCCGTCGCCCCCCCAGCCTCTGCCTGATGGTAGACTCCTCTACCTGCTCCCGCACCAGGTCGTCCCATCCGTTGCCTCCCTGCCATACCAACCCGACCTGATGCGACAGGATGGGAAGGTTGCAGACGAAGCAAATAGCGGTCATGGTCCTGGAAACAAGACGGAACTATTAGCGTGGGTTTCTTCCACGGGCTAGAGACGTGCAATGAGCGCTTATTCACAATGGTCATAGGCTAGTGAGGACTTACTTATGGTACATTCGAAATATACAGTTTCTGTTTGGTCATGGATGTTATGGATAATGGAATAATATTCCATTATCCATTAGAGAGCTGAAATCGTGAGTTTTTTCAAAAACAACTGATTATCTCGAAAACGTTAAGTTTTAAACACCATATACATTTAATAAACTCTACGTAATATTAACCAAGGAATTCCAAAACGCAATAATATATAGGGTGTTTCAGTTTAAATAACAAAGTTATGTAGCGCTCACGCGAAATGGGACACCCTGTAAAGCTAACAATATTTTCTTTACTTGGCTCATATGATTTCAGATTCTGTATATGATGTTTTTAATAAAAAATAGAATCGATATCTACATCTCTGTAGGCAACAAAGTTACAGTCAAGACTGCAATTTTAATTTTCAAAATTAAGAAATGCTAACATAGTTAATGGGATAGAGTATAATTTTGAGTATAGTTTTCAGAACAATATATGAATACTTCTTTAAGTATCAGAATTTTTTTTTATAACTTTCTGTCAAAATTTTTTCTGTTATAAAGAGTACCAAACAAGAGAATGATTGAATGTCTTATTATTACGACGATTATGTATAAAGATGCTACTCTAAACTTCTATCATCTAAAACCTATAAACAGTTGCCTGACCTTTCCGAAAATGTCCATTCCTGAACGGTACGTTCTACAATGAACCATGATGCAGTGAACGATGTAGGTACTAAGTAGGTACTAACATGTCCTTTGTGAATGAGCTAAGCTATGATTTATGTACATAATAAATATAAACGACTGACAAAACAGTGCTGAGTGCTGCTTTCTTGCTGCTTCAAACTAGAGAGCGGTGCAGAGATAAAACAAAACATGCTGTAAGTATGTTACAAGAGGCTCTGGATGCAGTCATGAATGATATAACAATGGATGGCCGAGGTGACCTAGGGCGGTCAATTTGCCCCATAGGCTAACGAGGTAGCCAACGTTGGGGGCTGGCCTAGAGGAATCTCGGGACCGGGCAATGTCTGCGGAGCAGCAAGCGTGATTATACAGAATTATTATAAGCTGCGCCCTCCTCCACACAACTCCTCAGTTATTGGCTAATTGGATATTTGATATGATTTACAAAACTCACCACAGAAATGAGACTTGTAATTGTTAATAGCCAGAATATTATCAAAAAATATAACAGACACTTTAGCATCATATAGTCAATAATGTACAAGATACTGATTATTTACATCTTGTTATATTTACTGTGAGTAGTAGTAGACTTAATGTCAAGTTATTACAAACACATTCATTTATTTAACAAAGATAACATTGTTTAACTTGGATATTTGTCACTGCATTAAAAATTTGGTACAAATTAAGAGTTTGAGGTATAGATTGTCCAACAAATTATGAAAAAAAAGCTATAAGCTAAAGAAAGTTAATACTGTTTAGTTTCTGAAGAAGGTACAAAATCCCCATAAGAAATGTCTTGAGTTGCATGAGACAGATGGCTTAAAATAAGTTTATTAGGAATGTGAAGTTGCATAAAATTTAGAACATAATTATTTGGAGTTGCCAGTTTTTTTATCCTCGTTTTTCTCTTATAACCTGTTATCAAAATGGAATTTTAATTTGAAATTTTCATGAATAAGCAACTAAATATGGCTCATAGCAAAATCAAGCAATTTTTTTAATAGATTATGAAGAGGGAATTTTAGCTTCTTCTAATCCTCATTGACAAAAAAACAGAATATTATTCATATTATTTTTGTTGAATTTACCGCGATAATGTCTCAAAGTTTACTATAATGCAAGTACCTTATAGGTCTTGTTAAGTTTTAACATCTTTAGATTTATCCAAAACGTTCTCAACACAATTTTTTCTGGGTGTTCCTCTGGGCTCCAATTTTAAGCTCCATTTCTGATGCAGGAATGGGGTATGTAAATGTGTGACGTAATTATTTCGAGTTTAAATCGAAAATGTATTAGTAATTATTAGAGAGCGGACAATGTGTGACTTTAACCCGAAGAATAGATCAAATTTTGGTAGAGATGTGTACGCGTTCAAAAATGTATTGTGTATAAACTATGCAAAATATAATTATTATATCGTATTATCCTCGCGAAAATTAGTACCCTTTATTTAAAATCCATAAATCATGTGAACAGGTTAAATAACGAGAAAATAATTAAGTTAATTTAGTTCTAAAGAAATGAAATGACACTCGCGCCCATCTCTAGTCTATCCGTCGACATCGGTTGCGTTTATCGAATTCCTATTGGTCAGAATTCAAACTGCAGCCCTGTTATGAATGGAGCGTGAGTTGGACTATTCTATTATGTGCGTCGCCTGAGGCTATTCGTTACATTGACTCCTAATTTCCAATTAAAAGAACGACACTATTTTTAACCGAACTTTATTTAAGAAATATGTAGTATACAATTACTGATTTTCTAAATATTTTATAACGCCTAAAAATGTATGTACCGTGAAATTTTCGTGAATTATCACGTAAATTTCCTATGCATACCCGACACGCCACTGCGTCATGGGTAATGTATCTAGGTTTATGAATGACATATCTATGTTCAAGGTTAAAGTCACAAATTGTCCGCTCTCTGGTAATTATCTAATTATCTATTAATCCAACATTCGTGCCCTCTCGCGGTAAGCAACTTAGAATAGAGGTAAGTTTGGTTAAATCTGCTTATTTTGCAGGAGTATATTGGGACACCCTATATTGCTAAATGAGCTATTTTTTGTCTTTATAGAAACGATCCCGTTTCAACTAAACTCTGTATTAACTTTTGGTCACGTGCTGTATTTTTTTGTGTGGAGGTTTTCGCGTCTATAGGCTTTCCTGCGACATTGCTCGGTCTCGGGCGAGATCCAGGCCAGTCCCCCGACTTGCTGGACTAGTGGTGGGCAAGATCCGCATCATACGTATAAATCATACGGATCTCTAGTGGGAATCGATTCATGCGGATCCCGATGCAAAAATAATTTCATATGTTTCGCATCACCGCATCAATGTAAGTTGAGACTGAAGTGAAGTGAATCGGTATCAACTGATTCTCGTATGCGATACAGGAATGAGTAAATGGGAGGCGCACGCATACTGGGAATCAGTTCATACGTATACCGGTATAAAAATAATTTCGTATGTTCGCATCACCGCATCAATGCGAATTGGGAATGAATCGGTCTCAACACTCTCAACTGATTCTCGTGTCCGATACAGGTCGATGAGATACGATGCATTAGAAACAGTTTAGTGCATAGGAAACTAAATATTGAAATAAATTATATGAAATTGTGTAGTCTGAAACAAACTTATAATGTAAAAAGTAATTGTCAGAGTGATGTGTACTTCGTATTTAAATGTTGAATCGCTTGACCGAAAATAATTTGATGCTCAACTTGAGTTCAAATATATTATTGCTTCGTTTCTACTTAAGTTCATCGTTCTGCTAAAAAATTAATTTATAGATGATTGCAAAAAATTTAACGGGAATGAGTGAGCGGCAAGCCCACACATTTACAAAATGTACAAGTACAAACTGTACTTGTACATCCACAGTGAATACGATTCCCTGATGCGGATCTTTTGATGCGGATCTTTATGTCGATACATTTCGCATCATGCGGATCATTAAAAAGATCCGTATTGCCCATCTCTATGCTGGACTGTCAGGTCTCGCCAGCGTGCGAGCTCGAACAAATGCGGACCTGTAATGACGTAGGCGCGGGGAAGGCATCTGCGCCATAGTTCATTCTGCTGTCCGGATCGAGTTGTGCTCCGTCAAAGGAACCTGAGGACTATCCTGCCGCAATACTCGTTCGTCCTGAAAGATGGCGCCCTGGTCTCGTCGCTACGGGTGCTGCGGCCTGCTAAACATCAAACACTTAGTGCTTCTAACTACACAGTTAGATATTCGAAAGTGTGTAGGTTAAATTCGAATGGTTAGTACTTTGACAGGCACCACGCGGCCAAGTGAATGCCGCTGTGCAAGAATTGCCATATAGGGTACTAAAAGGGGGTCTGAGATTTACACAATTAAGGGTATTTGTCGTTCAATAGTGGTTCTAAGAGGTACAGCTAAATTAAACACATATTGCTAACACAGATATTAAAAATTGTCAGTTTCTTTATACTCTGACTGACTTACAGGTGTTTTTCGTAGTTTTATAATATGTCATTTGACAAAGTGTACTTTTGCAACTGAGATAAGTATCTGAAATTTCTATTTTTCTGCAGATATTTGCGGTAATTCTTATAGGCGAGCGGTTCACCCCTAAAAGAAGGCATGAACCGACTAAATTTTTAAAACAAAAACTTTCGGCATGAAACTTTTTTTATTTTATAAAGTGTATTTTTCTGATAATTTATATATTCTTTTTTATAATTTTCGGCATGGTCAGTCGATTGTTATAAACAAAAAAGTTGTATAACAAAATTACACGCCGAATGGCTTTATTGTAAAATGGAGCAAAATAAACAATTTTTGTTCTTTGAGAAAAATTCAAAAAATGCTTCGTTTTCGAGATATTTACAATTTAATGTGAAAAAAGTGACGAAATCGACAAACTTTCGGAATTTTTTTCTCAAAATCTACTGAACATATTTTAATTCTAAAAAAGCATAATAATCGGCAGATTTTCTACTTTAAGATATATTTTTTTGGTATGGGTCAATCATTTTATTGAAGATCTAAAGCGAGTAAAAAAAGTTTTTTAAAGAAAATTATGCTAACACTTCAAATTTAAATTTTCTTTTTACAATATCTTGGTTTAGATTATATTTACAATGAACATTAATATGATTTTTTTTAATCGATATATGTTAACAGTACAAATGTTCAAAAATTTTGTTTGATTTTGTAGCCGGAGTAAGGTTTTTGCAAATAATTAGTAAAATTTAAATATTCGATATTTGGTTTTATAAATGTCTAAAATTGACTGAAAATTATACCAAAACTAAACTAAATGAGCTTTTTAAATCGTAAAATTAACTTAACAATAATAATTGACCTAGCGGTCTCGAAAAATAAAAAAGTTATTGGATAACTTATTGTATAGGATAATTATTTTATTTTTATTTTACAAAAATATTAAGAGCAATAAAAGTATATTAATTTATTTTTTATTTAATTTTTAAATAATAAGTTTTTCGTTATTTTCGACAAGTTCTTGAGTTGAAATAAGCGTTTCATCATCAATTTCGGATGGAACATAGAACATTTTCCATTATATGAACAAAAATATTTTTGAAGCATATCTAATGCAGTTTCTCCTTCGAAATAATTAAAATCCAAACAACCATTTTCGGTTTCCATCCATGTGTCAATGGATCTAGAGTTACAATTTCACTATTTGTAGACTGTTTCTTTTACTCGCATTAGACCTTCAGTAAAATAATTGATCTATGCCAAATAAATATATCTTAAAGTAGAAGATCTGCCGATTATTGTGCTTTTTTAGAATTAAACTGTTTAGTAGTTTTTGAGAAAAAAATTCCGAAAGTTTGTCGATTTCGTCACTTTTTTTACATTAAATTATAAATATCTCGGAAACGAAGCTTTTTAGAATTTTTGTTAAAGAACAAAAGGTGTTTATTTTGGTCCATTGTATAATAAAAAACTGGGTGAGTAATTTTTTTTACAACATTTTTAGTTATTGACTGCCCACGCCGAAAAATATAAAAAAATTATGTAAATTATCAGAAGAATACACTATATAAAATAAAAAAGTTTCATGCTGTAGGTTTTTGTTTTAAAAATTTAGTCGGTTACCTTCATTTAGAAGCATCGATTTAGGGGTGAACCGCTCGCCTATTAACCTACGAGCTTACGATCATGAATTTGAGAAATATTTCTGTATATAAAAACACAAAAAACTGCTTTAGGTATAGATATGAATTTTGGTACACAAAATACTGCCAATGAACGCAACTTTTTGAAGTAGAAAATTATTTCCAGTTATAATCATGGGCTTACCTGCAAAAGGAAGCCAAATCATACCGACTTACCTCACTTTTACTACCAAATTTC